>NW_009919359.1:0-32538 GCF_000696875.1 Nestor notabilis
TTTCCAACCCTAACTATTCTGTGATTCTTTGTGCAAGTGTAAGAGGGGGAAAAATAGAAAATCAATGCCTTGTATTGCCAAGTTAATTTCCTGAATGAATTTCCTCTGCATTCTGGCGTGTTGTGTGCACTGAGAAGTGGTGGAACTTAGGGAGAGGTATTGGAGCGCTGAGGTCCAAATCACTGGAGCACAACATAAAGCAGTGGCTTTTAAGTGCTACTCATGGAGCCTATTTGGCAGGCTCTGAAATACTCATTTTGCAGTACTGTGCTTTGCTGCCCAGGACTATTGCTAGCGTTTCAATTTCTGCTTGGGGTCGGGCCAAGCCTGACTTCCTTTCTCTCCTGCATTGGCAGTCTTCCTGTCCTGACCATCAACAACACTGGAGGTAAAACCTACTGACCACTTGGTTTGGTTGCTGGATGGCAGTCCCTGGCTTACATGGGTGTCTCTGGAGAAGTGCAGAGGATTTTAAACCTCAGAAGACAAGAAAAACAAAGATAACTTGAAGTTGTTGACACCTCAGCCAAAGGGATGCCTTTGGTATCTCCTGCTGGTTTGGTTCTCTCTGTCCTTGGCTGTTCCTTTACCTTGATCTAGGCTAGTGTTGAGCTAACATTTTAAGTCAGCATCATCACTGAAACACTGCTCCTTTCAGCTGACACCACCTTTGTGTCCATTACTGATTCCAGGCTTAAACTAGACAGATTATCCTGACCTGAGGAAAAAGAGGAGGAGTTAAAATTTAAATACTGCCACTTGTGGGCATGAGCGCTGACTAGCGCTTACTATCTGGAGTGCACGGAAATCAATTTGGACCTTGTCTGATGAATGCTGTTGCTTTCCCCCACCCCTCCCATATAGAGCTGTACAGAAGAATCGAGAAATAAATGCGCTTGCTTAAGATAACGTTGTGTGACAGCTGAGAACAATTAAAACTCTTACTTGTAGCTATATTTTTTCTCCTTCCTTTCTGCAGTAGGAGGCTGGTGTCTGCAGCTCTGAGTAGTTGATACAGGGCCTGATCTTTTCTAGAACAAGTATCATGCAAGGTTATTTATTTTACAGCCTCTTCTCCTAGTTTTGCACAACACACAGAACTTGGTAGATGGGAAAGGATTTTTTTTTTCCCTTACTAGAATCTTTTTGGCAATAAACACACGCCTAACTGTAAGAGAAAAAACTTTCACAACCAAGCTTGTTTTGTGAAGCCCAAACATTTGTGAAGCTTACAAACCTTCAAACTTTGCATAATGTGCCCATCCCTGGTCTCAAACATGAGGTGGCAGAAGAGGGAAGTGTTACTTTTTTAAACCAACAACTTATGACTGTGTCAACACATGACAATTTGTCAAAGCGTGGTGTAGCGGTGCTGTAAATTAATTTTTAGCATCAGTTGTGAGTGGTAAACACTTTGTGCGGTGTGAACAGCTCTTAGTACAGTGTGAGTTGTAGCAGCTTGTGAGCTACCCTGAAAGAAAAAAACAAAGCAAAGGAGGGAAGGATGGAAGCTCATTTACTAGTACAAAATGGATCTGAGTCTGCAAAAGCTCAACATGTGGTATTTTTTTTTCACCTCCATACCAGTCAGCTCAACCTTGAAAATTTGGAGTTTCCATTAATAATACGATTACCTGCAAAGTTGGGAAACCACAGCTCTCCATCCCGTGCACCAGGTAGTGCCTGATAGAAAACAGGTTGCTCAGGCTCAAAGCTAGGTGAAGTAGAGCCGTCTCTTTATTTTGGGTTTTGCCTTTGCTTACTTGTTTGCTTTAAAAGCAGAATGTGTCTGGCAAAGGTGAGCACGCTCATTTGTTGAGAAATCTTGCATAAATGGCATAAAATGTCTGGGGAAAAAAATCAGATGGCAGCCCAAAAAGCACTGGTGGGGGCTGAGTGCTCTCTCTTCCTCACTTGCCCCTTGCTGTTTGTCGTTGCCCATTCCAGCTGCTGTGGTGGGGCCAGCAGTGACAGTTCATACAATGGGAGTTGACATGATGGAAGAAAATTATTTGGTACGAAAAGCCAGAGAATATGTATTGTAGAAAACAACTTTTCAGATACAAACCTATTTTAACCTGTCACTTTAACAGAACAAGCAGTAATAACCTCCCAATCTAACAATGACTGTGAAGTTGAACATTAATTCACTCAGTTGTTCAATTGCTAACATGTCTACAACTTACAAGTGAACACCCACTCAAGAGGGAGAAAAAAGAAGTTGGTGGCTGGAATTCCTGGCCTTGCTGAAATCACCTACATTTTTTGGCACCAACACTAGTATTTCATCTTGTGTTTCCTGCAAGTGTTTTAAAGTAGAACTAGATGAGAAAAACAGCTGCGTGCATTTGTTTGCTGCTTTGATATGCTCGGCATGGGGCTTTTTACTCAAGCACAGTCACTCTCAACTTCAGCACCCTGGGTAGGCTTTGACTGCACCTTGGAGCCTGTTCCTGTAAGTGGGCAGCACACGTGAAGCTTGGCATGAGAACTGGTATCAAGTCTTGCTAAAGCTAGTTTTAAGCTGGTTATGATTTTAAAAAGAAAGATGACTTCATTTGCGTATTTGCTCACAAAGAATTTTGGTTTTATTTCCTTTTCTAGATATAACTGTAGGTGCTGCTTGTATGAAAGATCTGAGCCACGCCATCCAGTAAACTGTCTAGAGCAGCAGCTGGCTTGCTTGGAAGTCACTTCCAGGAGTGTGTTGTAAGTAAGTCTTTCTGCAAAAGCAGCATCAAATGGTTTATTCAGTTTTGGGGTGTTCTTTAGACATTTTGATTGTTCTATATAATTTCATAGTTTAACATGCAGTAGACAGTAGCAATGCATGTGGGAACACAAGCATTCTCACAGCATAGAACTTTAGAGGCTCTTCGATGACTTGCTCTAAAACTCCCCAGCACAGTACCTATACACTTCTAAGAACAGGTGGCTACATGTAAGCCTAGAGCAAAAATTGGCAGGATACGTATTGATCTATTTTGTCATTCACTCTGTGCCATACATGGTCTTTGAGTGTTCATCCCAGCCTGCATTTTTGCACTTCAGCATTTTAGCTATGCTGATATAGCCCTGCTAGGGCAAATACTTTGTGGAGATTTTCATAAACTATGATCTGCCTAACTCATTTTGAAATAGTCCATGAATAGCTGCCCTAACTGATCCAAAAAAAGCACTGGTTTGTCTTATTGGTCAGGCTGTGGGTACAGCTAGGGAACTTCACTAGGCTGTGAATGGCAGTGACTTTGGTCAGCTGCATCTATCTCCATGATGAGTGAGTGTTGATGAAAAAGACCCCATTTCAGGTTACAAGCCAGTTTCATTGAGTATGGCATGTAAGAACATGTTTGCGCCTAAAACGAATAGCATCATCCTAGAAAACTTTGAGATGTACACCAAGAAAACCTTATGTCATTTATACAGTTTCTTTTGAAAGCATAATCCATTTGAGGATGTTTGTGACCTAAAGTTTTATAACTACTATTTATTTCTATATTGCCATCAGTTTTCTTTTGCTGATGATGCAGGCTGTAAGAAGTATTTACGACTTAAGTGCATTTCCCTTGAAATGGCTTCTGATGATATAATAATGGTCTCTTCAGAGAGCAAGGGTGGGAGAGTTAGTGACTTAGGGCTCTAATCACTCAGTTAAGCGTATTATACAGGCTGCTCACACTCCTTGGCACCTTGCAAAATATTCATTATAAGTTACATTTGCTGTACATAAACCAGTTTAAACCCCTCCCCCCCCAACCTATATCTATCTATCTATCTATCTATCGATGCTAATCTCATCACCAAGTCCTTCAAACCCAATGGTAAAGCAGTTGAGTCAGTCTTTCGGAATACGTTTCTTGTTTGCAGATCTTTGTTCTGTGTGGTCAGCTGCCACACCTGGGTCACTCTCCAGGTGAGTTTGTGCTGGACAAACATCCTTGGCTCAGCTCTGCCAGCAGTTATCTGCCAGGTGCACTGACTGACATTTTGTCTTTGCTCTGTGCCTGCTGGACCTGTGTGGGTAGATGTGAATGACATCAAAAAAGGACCTATTTGCTGTCAGTGATGGGCACCTCAGCTATGGCAGATGGGCAGAGAACAAACGAGGGAATTGCTTGGGGGAAATTAGGACTTAGGAAAGTCTTCAAGTTCTAAGTTGAAAGTTAGTTCTGAAAAGTTCTAAGAAAGTTTTCTAATTAGAAATTTAGAACGAGACAAAACAGGGTTTTTTTAGTATTCTGCCTGTAAATGGTTTGTCTGCCTCTAGAATGTATATCTAGACCCCAGCCGCCATTGCTTTCATAGAATCAATTAGGTTGGAAAAGGACTGTGACATCATTGAGCCCAACCATAAACCTAACACTTCTAAACCTAACAGTTCCCAGTCCACCGCTAAACCATGTCCCTTAGTGCCATATCTACACATCTTTTAAATACCTCCAGGGATGGTGACTCCACCATGCCCCTGGGCAGCCTGTTCCAATGCTTGATAATCCTTTCAGTGAAGAGATTTTTCCTAATATCCAATGCAAACCTCCCCTGGTGCAACTTGAGACCATTTCCTCTTGTCCTATCGCTTGTTTCCTAGGAGAGGAGACTGACCCCCACCTCACTACGACCTCCTTTCAGGTAGTTGTAGAGAGCAATAAGGTCCTCCATGAGCCTTCTCCAGACTAAACAACCCCAGTTCCCCCAGCTGTTCCTCATCAGACTTGTGCTCTAGACCCTTCACCAGCATCACTGCTCTTCTCTGGACATGCTCCAGCACCACAATGTCTTTCTTGTAGTGAGGGGTCCAGAACTGATCACAATATTCTAGGTGTGACCTCACCAGTGCCAAGTACAGGACAGTGGTCACATCCCTAGTCCTGCTGGTCACACTTTTGGTGCAGGAGGCAGGAGCCTGGCTCCTCCAGGGGTGACAAGTGGTCCTTTCTCACATGGTCCTTTCTTGCCCCACTGTTTCCTGGCCTGGTCTGGCACCACTGTAGAGTTGCCTGTAAGCCTTGCAGCTGTTTCAAGGGGAACTGCTTGCTTTATTGCTGTTACTGCTGGATTTTAATCCAGTTTATATTATGGTGTTTGAATCACTGTGGCACCAGGAGCTGTGGTTGATTTAATTTGCCCTAAGGTAGTTGCTACTTATGTGGTAGAGCAGGTTTGGACCTGGTTTTGCGGGGCACACACTTCTGAGACCATCTCTGTTATACTAGATCCTTGCAGGATTCACTGTTGCAGCATGGCTTTCTGCCTCATATCCTTCCAATTTAATTGTATTAGTCTGTTTAATGGTGCTGGAAGGCCACATATTGGCTCTCTGTGAAGTCTCAAACAGTAGATGCGTGCTTTTAAATAGTTAAATAAATGTTAATTATGATTCACAAATAGTTTTTTCCCCAGCTATTAAGTAACATCAAACACTGAATTTTTCAATCAATAATTGTATTTCCAGCTGCTGAGTGGGACCAAGTATTCAATATTTTCAGAGGGTTGGTTTTGCAGCTGTTCAGCTGCTTTAAATGTAAAAGTCTTATGTTATTTTGTAGGGCTTGACAGCCCTTGTGCATCCTACTTGGATGCACAGTGGACGCAAGTTACTGAAAGCCTGTGGTGGAAGTGTAACGATGACAATCCTCTGATGTACCTTGGTTAGCTGTGGATAGTTTGGGCTGCATCCAGATAAGCTGAAAATAGCATATCGGGCACTTTTGATAGCTGTGGGTTTGCAGCATTTTCTTTCTCATTGCATTAGTTATTATTACACAGGTGGAAATTAGCTATTTTTTCCCTCTCAAGATCTTGAGATCTTCTGTAAGGGATTCAGACAGTGTGAAATATTTTATGAAGCAATAGATTGACTTGTTCTACTTCATTGCAAATAGTGTAATGCCACAGAATTTTGCCTTAGAAATACGTATTATTTGCCTTTCACTGGAAGATCTTAAGACATTTTCAAATATCAGTTAAACCACAGATCATGATGATAATGGAAGAGACAATGTTCTCACCTGCTGTGAAGACTACCCTGACTGTGAGCACATTGCTAAGGTTTGCCCAGTGATTCATTAGCTGAGCCAGTAAAACATTCTAGGCTGGATGATGCCATGGCTTACTGGTATCTGTTCTTCAGCTGATTGCTCATTTTGACGTGATGCATAGCAGCATCAGAGCATTTACTTCAGAACTTACCTTTTTGTGCATCTCCCTTCTCTGGTTTTCCCACCCGATCTGCTCTGCTGCCTCACAACACTGATGTTTGCATAAGCAGTTGCTGTAATTCTTTGAAGCTGTGAATAAGACGTCTCCTACTATGCTGTGCTTTGATGAAGCCATAGGTGTGAGCGCAGGGTGCACGAACAAAGGACACTTAACACTGAGAACTAGAGAGAGGCTGATGTTGGTGGTGAGAAGTCTAAATTGTGAAGGTTAAATTCTATGTAATGTTCAGTTGTGTTGTTTTTCTAACCCAGAACAAAAAAGAAGCAGAATGAAAATCTTCCACAAAGCAGAAGTGTGAGTGAAATGAAACGTAGTGGCTAGACAAATTTAAAAAAACCAACACATTCATTAAAAAACCCACCAAACTTAAGTTTCAAAGCCTCAGTAGAAGAGGTGATCCGTGAGCCACCCAGCTTTGGACTGGGCATCCAACTGGAACTCATGGTCTGGGTTCAGTTCCCCACCTCAGTCACAGGTTTCCTGTGTGTTTTGGGGCAACCTCCTTCATCTGCCCCATGACCAACTTCCTCATTCGTGCAGCGGAGATGATGCTCCTCCCATCCATTGTGAGGTCGAAGCCTACTGATGCTGCTGAAAGATGTGGATGTTGTGACGGGGAGAGCCACCCCAGGGACTGCAGTGAAAGGGATGCATTTCCTCACAGGGAATAATCACCCATGCTGCTTGCATTTCAGTGCTCAAGAATAGAGGAAATGATTTCCAGATCTGAAGGGTTGTTTTTTTTCTTTCCAAGTCTTTCAGGCCTATTTCACGTGGAGTTTGGCTGCCCTGGTGCAGCAGCAGGCATTTGGAGTATTCCCTGTCTCTCGCCTTGCTCTCAGTCTGTCTGCTTATGGCTTTGAGTCATTCCTGTCTGCTCAACACACACGACCCACACAAACCCAACGGGATTGGAAACGCAGCTTCTGTCATCTCCTGAGTTACATGGAGATCTCTTGACATTTAAATAAAGTCATGTGTAAGAAATAAACCAAAGAATGCTTGAGCTGGTCAGAGGGTTACCAAAGATGGCCCTAGCAGTTGAGGAAGGTCATGCTAGGGAGTGGGCCATCACCTTCCCAGCCTCTTGGCAAGGTGTGCACTGGCACAGTGTTGCTGCACCTGCTGAGGGTGGTCTTCAGCTCCTCTGCTCCTCCATTCAGCCCCTGATATGCAGATACTCATTTAAGAGATTTTTATATGAATCTCACCCAGTGATGATGCAAATTCTGAGTAAGCAGTCAGAAATTATGGGTGACATGCCCTTTGATGTGTCCTTTTATCTCCTGTGGGTAGATAGTTAAATTTTTCTCACCCCTTACAGGAAATATTTTTCTCTGGGAAGAGGGTGTGCAGCCCCATACATTCTTTTTCTTCTCCAAGCATTAGTAATGCTCTTCTTCAGCCTGCTTCTCACTTGGAGAGACACAGTGCAGCTCCAGGTTGATTGTTGCATCTAGCCCAAATGCCTAAGTATGACAACTTTTAATTACAGGAAAAGCAATGTCTCTTCCCTTCCAAGGCTGGTTAGCTCAGAGTCCCCTGCCACAAGATGGTTTGAGACATGGTGTTGCTGATGCTGGATGTCCCCTCTCTGCCTGCAATGGTTATCCTTTTTCCCGGCTGGTAAAACTGGGAATTTAGTCTGCTTACATTTCTAAAGGACTGGTACCTGAAAATACGGCAACCTCTCAGTTGCTCTTTCAACCCTGTGCCCAAGCTACAAGTAACGAGTTATTGAGCTAATTTAGTTTTATACTGAAGAAGTGATTTTCCTCCTGCAAATCAGGAAGGCTATTTAACGCAGTGTAATTGACCTTAGCTGTAAGATTCAATATACTTACCTAGGATTATGGTTCAATAAAACTGTGCTGAGAGCAACAGAAATTGTAGAAACAGCCAGGGACTGTTTTCCACCTTTCATGTGGACAAGCTGAGTTGGATGTCTCCTGATCCTTATGGTTACACTGCTGCTTGCTCTGCACCTTGGCAGAAGCCGCTTGAGATGGCACTGTCTGGCATAGGGACGTGAAGCCAAGCAGCTGAAATGATGGGTAGCCTTCTTCAGTCAGTTTTACATGAGTGACTCTCATTTCAGTGTGCTCTGCCAGTGCTGGGCTGGGGAAACGGGAAGTAGGCTGTGTCTGGTTTCATTATGATGGTGATAATAATAGGATCCATAGGGTATATGAGATTAAAAGCCCTATAACATCACAGGCCAAATTGTGCACAGAGAACAAAACCTGAAATCAGTTCAGTGCCTAAACATCCTTTTGTCTTGCCTCACCCACTGTAGAAATAAATACGGGAAAACAAATATTTATTCATAATTTCCTCTTACTATTTACCAAATAGGAAGCTGTGTTAAGCCACTTTCTACATAGAAACATTTGCCGGCAATTGCGGATTGGCTTTTATAACTGTGTGGTATGATTTTGGAGAGCCTTTTTGCCCAAGTATTCCTTAATGACTTTTTCATCAACCACTTTAAGAAATGGGAAAGCATTATATTTAATTTTTTGCTTGTAGAACTTCAGGGAATAGCATAGACTTTTTCAGTGCAACAAGGACACTGGCACAGGTAATAAGTAAGTTGGGATGATGCTGAACAAGACAGTGTGGCGAGTGTCCTTGTCACACACTGAGGCACACACTTCGTTATTCTTTCTTCACTGAGATACATCCCAAACCACAGCCCTTGATCCAAGTGTGAGCTTATGTCACTAGGATTGCTTACGTACCACCATGATTATGATTATTTTCTCGGTTATTCCTTCAGAGTATTAATTATCCTGTTGCAAGCAGGAAACGAAAAATACACTTTCAGATCAAACTAACAGCTTTGGCTGGTTTTGGTACACTGACTTCATAGGCAATAAAATACGTAACATTTTTGTTATGGCATGTGCTGTACTAATCATTCTTGATGTAACTGCCTATTTTTTACATCATTTTAAACAAATGCCAGGACTACAGAGAATAATAAAACAAGAAAATCAAGGCAGAACAAGGAGGTGTTGTGGTATAGGTTAAAAACAAAACAAAACAAAACAAACTAAAAGCCATGAGAACTCGAAAGAGAGGCTCTTTCACATGGTAAAATTAAACTGTAATGACTGGGTGCAGAGAACATTTTTCTTACAGGACCAAGCAGTGAGTGTGGATCATGCTGGACATCCCTTAAGCTGGCATAGTCACAGTTTAAGAACGGAGGAGGGAGCTTAATAAGAAAATGATTCTTTTTTTCTGGTTATTGTTGGCTTTGATTCTGGCCTAGTGCATGCTTTGGATGATAGTTAACTGGGATGGTGACAATACTGATATTAAAATTCTGTTTTCAGGTGGCATGAAACTGAAGAAGAAATTCATGTAGTGCCTAAGTTTTCTGTTTGAGTTGACCTGTTAGGGAGACCTAGATAGACAGTTAAAATACAATCTTTGCTGGTTTAGTTAACTTTCTTCATGATGTGATGAACCCTCTTATGCTTTGTTTCCCATCCCTTTTTTCATCATGACATTTGAGAGTTCATCAAAAATTAAGTAAAAAGCAAATGCAAGTGGCACTTCAAATTTTGCCCACTTAGCTTGCAGCTAAACCACTAATTTACATTTTGTACATGCCCTGCAGGTACACAACTCCAGACAGCAAATGTTTTGTTAGTATTGGCAATGCTCGCATGAAGCCAAATATGATTCTTCTGCTTGCTGGCTTGAGAGTGCAAAGTGCTTTTAATTCCCATTCAATTTTTCTCTGCTTTCTCTTTCTTGGTGTTGCCAGCCTTGTACCTTGGAATAATAAAACTTCAAAGAGTTTATGAAAGTTACAGTTGAAAGTATGTGTTATGGTAGGTCAGGCAGATAAACCCAGTGCTAACTAAGCGCAGTCTCTACTCAAAATTTGCCAAAATACTCTTTCTCTGCACATTTTGGGAGTGTGGCTGTCCACGTCTCCCTAAAATAGCTGAAGCAGGTAAAAGTGTTGTTCAGAAAAATATGAGAACCCCCACAAAATGTTTCAGGTTTCATGATACTCACTGGATTCTATGCTATATGCTTTTGTACTTAATTTCTAAATCACAGTTGAGATTACATCTTGTTTAGTATTGTCATAGGTTTGTTTCTTAAGTGTAGGTCTGCAGTTGTTTCTGATTTCAAAAGAACTGTGTAAATTGCTTGCATGAAGACTTCTGTCAGTGAAAAGCAAGACTTTAATTTAAATCCAATTCTGCCCCATTTGAAGGAGACAGTATAATATTTTGCAAATACTTCTAAGTATTAGTTTCATGTCCAACTATCTACCTCAGGGAAATAAAATCTAATGTCATCTTTAGCAGTAATAATTTTCTTCTTTATGCCATTTGTTTTATCATTTCTTCTCCTCCACTGCACTGGATTTTTTCTGTGTTAGAATCATAGAATAGTTAGGGTTGGAAAGGACCTTAAGATCATCTAGTTCCAACCCCCCTGCCATGAGCAGGGACACCACACACTAAACTATGTCGCCCAAGGCTCTGTCCAGCCTGGCCTTGAACACCGCCAGGGTTGGAGCATTCACAACTTCCTTGGGCAACCCGTTCCAGTGCCTCACCACCCTCACTGTAAAGAACTTCTTCCTTATATCTAATCTAAACTTCCCCTGTTTAAGTTTAAAGCCATTACCCCTTGTCCTACCACTACAGTCCCTAATGAAGAGTCCCTCCCCAACATCCTTGTAGGCCCCCTTCAGATACTGGAAGGCTGCTCTGAGGTCTCCACGCAGCCTTCTCTTTTCCAGGCTGAACAGCCCCAACTTTCTCAGCCTGTCTTCATACGGGAGGTGCTCCAGCCCTCTTATCATCCTCGTGGCCCTCCTCTGGACTTGCTCCAGCAGCTCCATGTCCTTTTTCTGTTGAGGACACCAGAACTGGACACAATACTCCAAGTGAGGTCTCACGAGAGCAGAGTAGAGGGGCAGGATCACCTCCTTTGACCTGCTGGTCACGCTTCTTTTGATACAGCCCAGGATACGGTTGGCTTTCTGGGCTGCAAGCGCACACTGCCTGCTCATGTCGAGTTTCTCATCAATCACCAGTCTTCTGTTTTAAACTCTACCATTGTATCACTGTCAGTATTCAGTGTTTAGATGAGCCCTTCTCCATCTTCTCTGAAGTATATCGAGGTTCTTCTCCTGTCTTCATGCCTTGTTTTTAAACATTGTTGCTGTGTAATCCATGGGTTACTGGTATAAGCTGAGAGTTGTGCCTCCAGCAGCACTGCAGATGTACTCCAGCTCCTCCTGGGCATCCAGTCTGTGGTGGCAGGCTGGCATTACTGCCAGGCAAAACCAAAACTTGGGCATCACATCAGCTCCACACTACTGGCAGTTCTGATCTACAGAAAAAAGCTGATGTAGATATGGCTGTTCATTTCTCACCCACCCAGGGGCATAGTTCTAATAAGACCATGTATCCACTGTTTAATGTTTCAAATACTGACCCCTTCATCTGTAAATTTATGGGTCCATTTAATGATCGCAGCCCTGGGTGGTACCCACTGAGCCTGGTGCTAGTTGCTCCAGTCATCTCCTCTCCATTTTCATGCTAATGGCATAGCCTAATCCTCTTTCTGTTAAACTCTTAGCCTGTTTCTCCCTTTGATTTTTATTTTTATTTTTTCTTCCCTCTTCTAATGATGTTGCTGTTCCAGGGCAGATTCCCTGGCAGAAGACCCACCGTACGGCTATCTAGCATCACCCTTATCCTGGTAGTAGCAACCACCCTGTTTTATGTCACCTTTTCTTCAGAAAACACCACTAGAGGCAGTTGCAGCTTCACTTATCTTTCCCTGTTTAGAAGATGTGAAAATACTTAATGAATCGTTTCGGGGAGGTGTGACCTGAAGAATGCAGACGTGTGGGAGCGTCTGTTGGAAGCATCAGGAGGGGAATCATGCCGTTATCCGAGTACCAGTGTCGAAAGGTGGGAAATCGGCATGCTCTGAATTTTCATTGAACCCTGTTTCTTCTCCTGTCTGTCTCTTCCTAGAAGGTACTTCATTTTGGAAGAGCGCAGGAAGAGGGGGAGAAAAGCAGCTTTTAAATTCCCAGGATTTCCTTTGGGGGAGAGATCCCTCAGGGGAACCAGGGAACTCTTCTGATAATCTTTGCAGCATTTAATCCCAAGAAAATGCAATAATATCAGTGCTTCCACTGAGAGTTGGCAGTGTATTTTTTCCATAACAAGACCTGGTTTTAGTTTCTTTGTAGTACAGTCTGATTCAGACTGATTCAGACTGTACTGAGTTGTCTGAGGAGAGCAAAATCTGTTTTTGACAGATGTTTCCCATGATCTGGCAAATACAAACACTCCTGCGAGATGACAGGCAGCTTGTTTACATAAGAAATCTATTTTTTTAAACAACAACAAGAAAAAAAAAAGACCAACAAAAAAACCACAAACACAAAGCAACATTCGGATCAGTCATTCTGATCAAGGCAGTGTCAATTATTAGGCTGTAAAGGGAACTGATGACTCAACTTAGGCACAGCACTGCGGCGATCTCCGATTTTCGGTTTCATAACAGATTCTTTTCAGGAATGCTTTTCATTCATGCCTGACGTTTAAATGTGTCTCTGGGAGCGTGCATCATTACATGATCGGGATGCGAGAGACCAGTGTCAGCATCTTCTGAGAAGGTGTCCAGAATTTGGGAGGCATCCCTGTACCTCAGTGGAACACCAGGTGGGAGAGGGATCCTCTGGCCCATCACATCACGTACATGGACTGTACGCGCACGCCACCGGTGTTGTCAGCCACCACGTTAAATTGATTGATAAATTCACATTGACAAAATTGGAAAGCACTTTGATTCAGAAAGCAAAATGTTTTCATCAGATCCCGTGCTTAGTAATTCCAGCGAGTGCGCTTGTTAGAACGGTGAGTCAGAAATGGAAATGCAAAGCATTTCTCTGAACGGTCGCCGGAAATTAGCTCTGAAAACTGAAACAAAGCCCAGACCGCAGTTTTATCTATTTACTTAACAATTCTAGAGCTGCGAAAATCCCTTTGTCTTTGGGAGACATTTTGACTCCTCTCTTGCAGTTCCAGTGTGATCCTTAGGTTGGATGATCAACCATGTCAGGACTGTCTTGACATGTCTTAATTTTTTGGTTTAAAAAAATTAGTTCCCTGTAGGTGGCTTCATTGCCTGTGGCGCTGCCTGATTCTGTCACGGCGTGTGGTAAAAGTTGGTGGAAGTATTAGGCAGGATGGGATGCTGTAATATTTGAGGTCAGTGGAAGTCCAGGAGAATTGAGTGGCGTCACTCAGCTGCTTATTACCCAGTGCGTAGGTTTAATATTTATACAGCACATGGGGCTATGTGACTGCTCTGGCACCAAACACTCACTAGTTTGGGGCTGGCTGCTCCCTAGCTTGGCATGGAGAGGCTGTGGTGGTGACAGCCCCTTGGTTTGTAAGGACATAGCCCTATAGTCTGTGGAATGAGAGCAAAGGGGGGTCATGAGTGTTTCGATGCTAATAGAGCATTTGTTGAAAAAAAAACCCTAAAAAATCAGCATATTAGGTGATAGATAACGGTGTTCTGGTCCTCATCCTGCACCTAAGGTGTTGCTACTTTCTTCTGTACTGGAGTCTGGATACCTGCTGCTCATCCTTGAAAGTGAGTGGATGCTTTAGGCTCATTGCATAGCCCTGGACAATGTAGGGACTGCTTTCCTGGCAGCTGCTACATGGTCTGAGGCCCAGAAATGTAAATCACCGTGGAGGCGTACAAAGTAGTATATGTGTTTAAGGGACTTGGAATTCCCATGGCAAGTCTGGTGAAGTAGTGCTTGTTTGAAAGATAAGACAGTCTGGGTGATTTTTCTTAATTACTGTTTACCTAAATAAATAAATAATGCATATTCATGGCTTTAACTAAAGTAAGTCGTGTTGAAATGTTTACCTCTCCTGAGGATAATTATTAAGGGTGGGGTGTGGGGTGCAGCAATTAATAGTAAAACATTTAGACAAGATTACAGAACGTTCTGATTGGAATAGTAAACATTATGCTAGAAATAAAAGCAAATACACAGAGCTGTCTTGAATTAAAAAAAACAAATACTATGCTATCCAAAGAAATGCGCTGAACAGAAGCAGTTCAGGCGAAGGGGCTGTGGTTTTGGAGCTCTTCAGTGTCGCAAGATTTCTTCAGTGTAAAGTTAATTGGCAGGTTCTCCCTCAGTTCCAATTCAGAAGGAAAAACGGCACAAATACTGGCATCCACGCAGGCTGGTGTGGCAGCTGTAATACCCATCAGCACCACTTTGAGGCTGGTGTGCATTGATTTTTAAACTGAGCAACTGAAGGTTTTTCACCTGTTTATATCAGTAGTAAACAAAACCTTCATTTGTGTTGTGAAACACACACACCCCATTTTGTACAGTCCTTTGAATGAAATTCTTTGCTCAGCTGAGAGCTTGAAATTTGGGCCCGTCCTTTCATGTCTTTTGGCTACAGTTCCTTATCTTGTTAATCAGCTCAATGAGAGCCAGTGATGTGTTCAAAGACTTCTGTGACAGCTGCATGCCATTAGGCTGAATGATTGAAAAAAAACCCGTAATTGTAGTTTGGTGCAGTAAATACAGATTGGTCATTCAGTTTAACGTACAGTAGCAAGGTAAGTGAGCCTTGGACAAGAGAGCTGCTGCTTAACCGCATGCAGATGAAGCTTGAGGGGGTGGTGGAGCTGGTCCACCCCATAACCTTAACCTGCCTCCAGCTCTTTTGGAGCAGCAGAGGAGTGCAGTTGAGCAATGTGGTATATTTGCCCTTTTGCACTGGATTGGGGATGGAAAAGAGAATAGAAGATGAGCAGAAAGTAGTTAGGAGCACCAAGGCAGTCTGTGGGGACTGTAGTCTTGGAGGTCCTGCTGCAAATGGGGTGGGCTGTCCTTGCTCACTGAGGTGTCTGTTGGCTGCTGTCCTCTCTGGGCCATTCTCTAACCCAGGCATCTTTTGGGGATGAAGGCTTCCAGACCTTCTCCTCTAGACCAAATTGGTCCTTTATAAGGTAACATCAGAAGTGCTGGGGGCGCTTGCTGGCACCTAGTGTTCCCGGTGTGCTGTGGCACATGTCCTCTGGATACCTTCTCATCTAGAAACCGAAAAGCGGCTTTTCTATAACTGGAGCTGCGGTCTGTCTATTAGATGTGGTAGAGTCTTCACTCATGTCTGTAGCTAGTGGAAGTCACTGGCTGTGCTCCGAAACAGAGCAAGATGTCGAGGAATGAGCGCTGGCGGATGGGCTGCCTTGTTCCCAGCACAGGTGGTGGGAACACCCGGTTGACTCTAGGCCTTGTGAGGCAGCTCCGCAGCTGCTTCTGGCTGATGAGTTCCTGCAACCGCATTTTCTTTCTCTGCATTGGTGGGTCAGCCTTTTTCCCTGATTGAACTGCCTGCTCTGCAGGATCTATGGGTGGTGTCTGTACCCGAGGAGACAAGGGTGCTGATGGTGGGGGAAGGTGTCCTCTTGGTCCATCTTCCCTGTAGCAGCAGGGATTTGATAAATGCGGTGCATTTTCCCCGTCAAAAAAATCTTTCTGGGTTCATCTCGGAGAGATTTCTGTGGAGCAGAAATACCCATTTCCACCTTTTTGTAGTAAGGTTTTCTCGCAGTTTCAGCCACACGCCTCCCAGTGAAGCCAGGGGCAGCAAGGCAGCCAGAGCCTTGCGTGGTGTTTTGCAGGTTGAGAAGGTGCTGCACAGCACAGTAAACCCAGTATCAGCTCAACTAATTATCTGTGTATAAAAATTCCCCTGCTTGATGTTTTGCCGTTAGAGGCTCTCTGGTAAGATTTATGACTTTGGCTAAAATGAAGTACCATTTCCTTTTTCTCAGCATTACTGTGCGTGGCCTCTCTGGCTTTTCTTCTTAAACAGACTTGAGTTCACCCAACAGGGAACATATTTTTGAAGCTCTTTCCCATCATGATTCTGCCTTTCTCTTTTTCTATTTATTACAATCAGTGGAGATAACACACAAAGCATTTTTAGGTCTTTTGGCTTTCGCCTGCTTGGTATGAGGGTGAAGACAAAAAAGCTAAGAGGCAGCTCCTGCACATGAGATGCAGCGTTGGCCAACCACAGCTTGTGCAGGCTCGTGGTAGATCTGTTACTCTATCTATGGGCTCCCTCTTCATAGTCAATGTGCAACTGTCACATAGATCATTTATATGAGCTAAAGGATAATACCTGCTCTTGTGTTACTTGCTTATGTCCTTATTTCAGAGGCTGATGAAAATGAGACCATTGACTGAACTTTCTGAACTTGCATATGCATCACTGACTTCACCCTGATCTGAAATCACCTGAAAATTAGTTTGTCTGATGCCGAAAGATGTCAGGGGTTTTTCCTGAGCACACATTAAAAAAGGGAGCAATGTTGAGCTGCTGCCATGTCTCCCAGTCGCAGTTAGACAGTTATTTTTGTATTAGAGCTTGGAGGAAAACCGGTAAAGATGCCAGATAAACCTTCCCAAAACAAACATTTGTGTTAATACTTAAATATTGTTCATCTTTCGCAGCATTTACTTATCTGTTTCCCACATGCTGAACCTTATGGGGAGTTCTTGTGGTTGACTGTGGCCCATTCTTTCATTCTGTGTTAACTGTTCTCTTGATTTGCATTTTTAAAAAGCAATCAGCAGTAGAAGTCTGACTGTGATAATTGTTCAAAGTGAGAATATCCTTTCAGCAGGGCATACATGCATTCTTGTGGTTCATGTGTGTTGGACAGGAGTCCGGGAGCCTGAACCCAGTGAGCTGCATCGTTGCATGCTGCCCTGGGAAGCATCCTTCCCAAGACACCCAGCACTGACTAGTCCAGTATTGTCTTCTGAGATGCCAGGCTTAGGAACATCAGTTTCATCCTTATCACTGAACCATCTTATATTCTCCAGTTTGCATGTGTATTAACCAAAATTTCCAGTCCTTACGGAGAAATAAGATATCTGAATTTTCATCAGATCTGACACAAAAGTATTAGGCTGTGAATTTGCTTTGTATTGGTTTTACTGTGTGGGGCACACTCATCTTGTGTCATTTGATAACATTCCTTTTACACCTAACCATGAGTCATACCACCAAGATAAACTATTTTCAACGGTGGCTTGATTTTCAGTCAAGTATATTCCAGTGATAAAGTCATTCAGATTTTACGTAAAAAGATTTGCAAGTTCCTGTGGTGATGTTCTTGAACTACAGTCTCCCACTTCTCCTAGCCCAGCATGGTTGATGTGTCAAAATTAACTGCAACCAGAGGACAAGAGGGGGTGGAAAATTCCCCCCATGCCTATGCCTCAGCAACTCTGTGGGTTTTCCGTTTAAGACCAGTTAGTGCTGTTAAGTGTAGCTGGGGAAAATCCAGTTGCAGACCCTGGAGTGCTTCCCTGGTCATTGCAGGACGGCAGCAGCTGCCTTCCCCTTCAGTCAGTCAGTGGCAGTTATCTTGGTGCTTCTCCTGATGACTTCAGTCATGGTTTCTGGACAGACTGATTCCTGATTATCTGGAGAAATGGCCCATTCTCATCTCCACTGACTGCTGACACAGGTCACCCAGATAGGGACATGCCGCAGAGCCGGGCCTTGTGGTCCTGGGTGGGTACCTCCCTGCATCTGGTCTGCACCTCCCTGGTTGTGGTGATTTCCTGCATCCCACCTCTGGGCACTGGGGAAGAAGCTGCTGTCCCCTTTAGACTCCTGGTTTTGGCTGCTTCTGACCTAACAGTGCACGCGAGCTTACAAGAAGTGATGGACGAGCATGTTCCTTCTCTTTGGAAGAACCAAGCCGGTATTTAGGAGGAAATTAAATGCATGAATAGCGAAGCAGGCCATGTGTCTTTTCTGACATAGGTGTCAATAACATCCTGGGTCTAATTGAGAGATTTCAGGGACAGATCCTGCACTAGATGTCAAGAGCACTGCAAATGCCTTCTCAGCCTCAGGCGATCCCTCAAGCAGTTGCAAGCTATAAATGTTTCAATGAAGCTGTTTCAACCAGAAAGAAATATTCTTCAGCTTCACCCGAAAGCACACAAAATGTAAAGAAAACACATTTGCTAACCGGTGATGGTATGGTATTGCATGTAGCGGACTGGTATCCTTGGCTTCACTGGGACTAATTTCTGCACATTTGTGTAGGAAGCATTGCACTCCACCAAGTGAGGTGTTACTTCAGAAAACACCAGCTCTGTTTGCACGTCAGTGCTTACTTCTCCCTGCTTGCTGATGCAGAGCTTTCCTTACGTATTTTTTTCTCCAGGCCGCAGCTGTGAGAAGCTCACCAACTCATCTTGTCCTCTGTGTTCGTTTTACTTAACCTGATTTTATGCACCCCTTGTGAACATTAGTGTGTTTTCAAACCCCACTGTGTACTTGTTGCTCGCCTCCCTCATTGCCCACCCAGCTTCTCTGGTTTTCTTGAGCATAATTGCATGATTTTATGTGTCTGAAAATGTCTTTCATTTGAATTGGAGTAATACCCAGGTACATTCATTGTGCTCTTCTCATTATCTTTATTGGTTTGTTCACTGTAAACTGAAGAACTTATCAGCTTCCCTCCTCTTAAATGTCAAAGCTTGTGTTATTTTGCATTAACAACAAAAGCTCACTTTGAAACACACCCTCTGTTTAATATGAATCCAAGCTGGAAGGTGTTTTTGTGAAGTAAATACCTCTTAAGCTTCATGCTTCCTTCTGCCAGTTGTGGTGTCTGGTGTGTCTTCCTTTACATTCTTCAATGCTAATTTGAGCCACCAAGCAGTACTGGAAACCCTCACAAAGGGGAAAAAAGGCAGCCTGATTCAAAAAATCTACAGAAGTCATTAAACAGTGTAAGCTTTAAAAAAAACTTACAACATCTGTTTTGAAGTATTATTATTTTTCTAGCTTTCTCTGCAGCTGTGAAGGCAAATGCTTTCTAAAATAAAGATAAGGTTTCCTGGCACCCTTCATGACTTCAAGAGCTGGGTCTTCAAGTTGGCGTAGAACAGTGATTTTGTCACTTCTCATGATCCTGTAACTGATTGCTCACATATGGAGGTCTGTGCTGAGAGCTGAGATCTTGATGTGAGCAAGGCTTGGAATGGGCAGTGCGTCTTCCCCTGCCTAGGATCCAACTCTTCCCATGCTGTAAACGTGGCTGGTCAGCATGTTAAAATGCGGAAACTCCTCTTCAGTAGATTCATTGTTGGCTCTTCCTTTTGTGTAATTTCAGTTTTCACGTATTCCTTGTAAGTTTACAGCTGGAGCAACAGTTTTGCTTTTCACAATTTGCCCGTTTCGGAAAGAAAACTTTTTTATCGAATGGAGAGTGTGAAGAAGCTCCCGTGTTGAACATGGGCAGCGGAGTTGGGTTTCATTCTACCCTAAGCTGACCCCTGGGGAGAGAGATTCCTGCTTTCATGTTTTAGATCATGTGTAAAACCTGATGCTGGCTGGATCATCCTTTGTAGGGCAAGAATATCTAGGGAACATGGGGTGAGATACGGGGTGAGACATTTGCAGAAGGGAATGAAATGTTTGGGATGTAGCCTCATGATTTCTACAGCAGTGAACATCAATCACACCTTCTCAGAAAAGCATAGCACTGGAAGTCTTCCCCCTCTCCCACTTCTTTTCTTGTTTCCCTGTTCCCCACTTCTGTTTATTCTCTTTTCCTTCTGATATGGTGTGGCAAGTGCAACTTTAGCTCAGAAAACTGACTTGTCCTTGAAAGCACAGAGCCTTCTCTGGTTTTATTCCTTTTGCCATTGAGTAAGCAACAGTTATTTTTGTTCTACCAGTGATTTATGACTGAACAGATTTGGAGTTTATATTTTCAAGTTTTATGGGCAATTTAGATAATGTATATTTGTGACCATAAATATTTGGTCCTCTTAACAGTCTGTCAATGAATATTATGCCCCGTTTGAGGAAATTACATAAACTAACTGCACACAAGCATTGTGTTCCTGGCATAGCCTCATGATTCTTTTCAAGTACCCATATAGGTAATCCTTAAATGTAGCAGTATTTAGAGCATCTGTTGGTAAATCATCTAGGAGAATGCCATCCAGAAGAAATAACCTACTTCTCGTAAGTGATCCAGTTCTCTAGAAGGCTTAGAGTAAAATGATGTAGCATCAGTGCTCAGAAAGTATCGAACATATATATATGTCCAATATATATATAACATGCTTATAAAAAACAACAACCAAACCTCTTTCATTTGCTCTGCTCTGTGTTATTTTGTGATTTTTTTATAGAGTCACTAGACTCTTCTTGAGAAACCAGAAGTTTTTACTGAAGAGTTCATTTTGCGAGTTTCCGAAAAGTAACAGTAGGAGGCTTTTTCCTTCCCCTCACCTCTGTACTTTATCTAGCTTTATCTAGTTTGTGGTCATTCTGCAAACACAGCACTTGCAGTGATCCTGGGAAGATAAATAAGTGCCACTGATTCTACTGTTGCTGTCCCCTTCTGTTCAAAAGAAAATTGTATTCCTTTCCACTCCCAATCACAACTTTATTAAAATAAATGGTAGTTAAGCATTGAGGTGGTTTTTTTCCCCAGGAAAACAGTGAAGTGTTGGGCACTGGCAGCTTGAAAACTTCAACTTGAAAACCCCTGTAACTTAAAAATAATTACTTCTCCTTCCACAAGTGTTTCCTTCCCACCCTCCTCCCCAGCCACTTCAGAGTGTGACCGCTTCATTGATAGATGGGGAATGCCTTTTCAAGACAGCATTGAGTGGGATCTGGGCTGTGTGGGGATGCTGGGACTTGGGTGCTGGGAGGAGTGTGACCCTCTTCCAGCTCTCCCTGTCCCAGAGTGTCTCTCTTCCAGGGACTGAGCCCTGAGCCTCTTGCACGGCAGTGGCAGCACCATGAATTTGCTGTGGGCACACTTAACATTTTCTTCCCTCTCCAATTTTCTTTTAACAAGATTGGCGTGACAGGCAGCTTTGCTTTAGGGTGGATGGGGGGAATATGACACACACTGCATTGACCTGGGGGTATGGAACTACGCTGATGGTGTTTCCTCTCTGAAGCTCCCCAGAATAAAGCAGAAACAAAGGGACAAATTTGGTGTTCTTGACCTAAATTCCTACCTAAAATCAAAACAAAGCTTTAACAGAAGCCATTATTGTTACTTAAAGCCTGTTTGATCATTTTGCTGGTTTTGTTGGAACATCTTTCTGGAGTGATGTGCAGTTTCATAGAACCACAGAATGGTTTGGGTTGAGCTTAAAAGCTTATCAAGCTTTTAACCTGGTAACTAGTACAGATTGCTCAAAGCCCCATCCAACCTGGCCTTGAACACTTCCAGGGATGGGGTAGCCACAACTTCTCTGGGCAGCATGTGCCAGTGTCTCACCACTCTAATCATAAAGAATTTCCTAGAATGTGTGCATAAGTATGCACATACCTGTGGTATGATCTAGTAGAATAATCACAGAAGTGTAGTTTTTCTGTAATCCTTCTCCGAGGCTTCATACGTCTGGGTGGTGTACGAATGCGAGAAAAACAATCTTTGTTGTAAGGTGTCTACAGCTTAAATGTAAGAGGAGGTATGTAATGGGCATAATGTAATTGTTATATCTGACATAAAGACCTTCTGTTGTTTGTTGTTTTTTTTTTAAAAAAAAGCTCCCAAACTATTTTCAGAAATGAAAAGAAAAGAAAAGAGGAAAGTTAAGTTTTGTGCAGATCCAGTGCTTGAATTTTTTAATGCCTGCCTTTATTTTATTTTAGGTTGCTATCAACTTGAGTTGCCAGAGCATTGCCCTACAAAGCTTTGGAGGGCCACTTCTTAATGGATTGCTGCAGCCTCTTACTTTCTCCACTGATCCTGTTCCCTGCATCGTGAGAACACTTTAGCCAGCACAGAACCTAGAAAAGTTACATGTAAGTCATGATTCAAATTCGTTTCTATTTAAAGAAAAAAAGATGAAATAAAAAAAAAGGGTCTTGGGGCGGCAAGGTGGAGGCAGTAAACATCATACTTTAGAAAAATACTGTAAAAGCTGTAATTCAGCATCAAACATTAGGTGGTGAATAAATTGTTATTGAAATAGTTACATAGTTTTTTAACCAAAATGGTGATTGTCATTTTGAAGGCTTTTCTAAGTGTTCTGCTACCATAGTAAACTGTAGCGTGAAGTACTTAAAATAGCTCTCTTCACCCCACCCCCCTAACTACGCTTTGTTTTTCTCCACAAGTGAGTAAACGTGTGTGCACTTACCATGGTGTGATGTGTCAAAAACGCATGTGCTCTGCTTGAGTTTGGAGGCCACCATTTGCTCAGCAGGACTGCAGGCATCCCAGTATTTTTCCCATCATAAAACCCGTATCTTCCTTCTTTGGGGTTTCCAGAATACTTCCCTTGGAGGAGCCCTGGTGCTGCTTCTCCTTTCAGCCTGCTGCCCCAAAAGGCCCTTTACGCATTAGTAGTGTCTTTTTTGCCACCTCCAGTGCCCTCCATGTGGAATTATCTGCTTCACCTGGCTGTAGGAGGGTGGAGAAAGCCGTGCACAGATCTGCTAGGGTCAAAGGGGATTGAGGGGGCTGCAGATCCCTTACTCTCTCCTCAGTCTTGGCTAGTAGTTCCTGGTGCATGTTGTGTGTTTTGATTTTTCCTCCCAAGACAGGGAGCAGCTGTGGTGCTGTGCACATGTTTTGTCCCCCACTGTGGCTAAATCCTTCTCCGAAACCTCACATAGCATCATCCTGGCACCAAATTGGTGGGCTATTCTAGAGGGGGGAAAGGGGTTTCATCCTTTTTAACTAACTTGTTTGGGGTTCTAACCCTCATTCTGGGGTGGATCTGCAGGTGGAAGAAGTTCTTTGGACCATTAAGGATGGCAAGGATGTGCTGTCCAGAGGGTGGGACACCTGAGAGCTGCCAAGTTTGGAAAAAGGCTTGAGCACAACTTTATTGCTTTCATTTTTAAAATAAAAGCAGATCTCATTGTGGTTAGCAGGTTTTCATCTTTCAGGTGGTTGGGTAGAGCAGCTTGGCAAAAGTTCACCTGAGCCAGAGGTAATACAAAGTGATGGTTCACAGTGTGGCACTGTGCATGTTCCCGCCCTTGTTCATTCACTGCAGTAACAAATTTACACAAGGCATTTCAATAATTAATCAGCACAGGGCAGTGAAGCTGGCCATAGCACTCATTGCTGGTCAGTTTTTCTTGAATGCTTACACAGTTGGTAATTTTAGAAACTGATTTGTAATGCTACTTCTAAAAACATTGCAGTATTTTGGAATTGAAGAGCTTATTTTGGAATTGAAGAACTTATATACCTTCATTTAAGTTACTTTATTTGCTTATGTGACACCAGAATTATTATTTAAAACAAGAAAAATCTATTGCAAAGGAGGACAGGGTCTTTAATGCATATGGAGATTCATCTTTTAAAGAGAGGGGGAAATATTTTCTTGTGCAATTAGTATCAGGGAAAATAATAATGAAGTAGTAGGCAGTAGAGATAGGGTGGGTAGTAATGGAATTTGCTGTCAAATAGGCCTTACAATCTGTTGGTTTGATTTTATTTTCCGAAAAAGGGAAGGTGCTGCTGTTTCATTGTGAGCTTCACAATATGTGGTGCAATTATTAATCAAACCTGCAATAGCAGGAATCATCTGACTACAGGACAGTTTTGGATCTGGCTTGAAACTTGTTTCTAGCACTTGTCCTAAGAGAAGAAAACTTGAAAACACGAGTTGTTAACAGCTAGGCAGGCAGAAGCAACACATTGTTCATTATTCCTACTTAGCACCATTCCCATGAGGTTTGGAAGCCTTATTCACAGATTTTTGCAGGCTTTTCTCATTACATTTGAAAAGCTTACCATTGTAAATTCACTATTAAAAACCCTTTCAGAGGAAGTAACTTTAAAAATGGCATCCTTCTTAGGATTTGAAAAGCACAGCCAGAAACTGAATGGACATAAATAGAGAAAAACCTTCTAATTCCAAGATGTCGTGGTTTAAGCCCAGCCGGCAACTTGGAACCACGCAGCTGCTCGCTCACTCCCCTCCTCTTCCTTCCTCCTCCCGCTCCCGGAGGGATGGGGAGGAGAATCAAAAGACTGTAACTCCCACGGGTTGAGATAAGAGCAGTCCAGTAACTAAGGTATAATACAAACCACTGCTGCTACCAATAATAATGATAAGAGGAATAACAAGGGGAGAGGACACAACCCTTCATCACACACCGACCAATACCCAGCCCGACCCGAGCAGCGTTCTGGGCCTTCCGGGTAACTCCCCCAGTTTATGTACTGGGCATGACGTGCTGTGGTATGGAATACCCCTTTGGCCAGTTTGGGTCAGGTGTCCTGCCTCTGCTTCCTCCTGGCTTCCCCTCCTCTCTGGCAAAGCATGAGACTGAGAAAGTCCTTGGTCAGAGTAAACATTACTGAGCAACAACTAAAACCATCGGTGTTATCAGCGTTGTTCCCAGACTGAAAGTCAAAAACACAGCACTGCACCAGCTACTAAGAAGGAGAAAAAATGACTGCTGTAGCTGAACCCAGGACACAGGAAGTGCATAGGAAGTTAGTCTTCATGCTTCTTGAGCTGCAAATAGTCAGAAGTCTCCATTTCCAAAAGTAAAATAGGTCTGAGGGCCATACAAACTTGAAAACCAGAGTGAGGATATAGCAGCCGTCATCAAATACATGCTTTCCTTAAACTGTAGTCTTGTGCTCAAGATACGTCAAACTTTTAAAAGATGATGTGTGCTCTAGCTTCTAGGAAACACATGTATCACCTGTTAGGTTGTTGGCCAGGGTTGTACCCATTGTAAATGCAGATCCATGCTGGCAGAAGTAGATGCGAGGGCAAGCTGCCGATTGCTTACTTAATGTCTCAGTGTTTCCCACTGGCCGGCTTGTTTTGATAACAAACTCTGCTTGTAACAATTACCTTGCTATTGCAATTCCCACAGAAGCGAACTTTCTCTTGTTCGTTAGCCCTGTCAGAAAGAGCTGTTGCACCAGGTTGACCCAGCTGTAACAACCGTATTCTCCTTGCTTTTTCCAGGGTGCAGTGTGTTTCCTCAACATGTATGCCTTCCCCTGGCCTCATTCCATTTATTATTTAGCTTTTATAAAACTACTAGGATACTGCTGGGTATGATCTCCACAAAAGTAATACGTATTGATGTTTGAATTCAAAGCAGAAGGGATCGTCCTTATTCTGACAGAGCAGATTGCAAAACCCTGTTATGGTGCCTGTGCTGAGATTAAAAACATTTTTCCGGGTCCCCTGGGAATTAATCCTGGGCAGGTTAAACCATGTGTATGATAATGAGGGAGTACAGGAATTAGGGAAAAGCTGTGCTCTTTGCTGAGCAATTCACAGTTCGTTATCCCAGACAGTCGCTTATGGCAGAGTATGGATGGGGCTTCGCTCAGGCACTGGGGATGTGGCTGTGGCTTGGAGCAGATGCTGGGGCAGGGCTTCTGGCATCCCAGCAGAGACGGGTCGTGATTCCTTGCAATTTCCACACTCTGCTCACATTTTTCCATTTGTTTTTACCCCTGTGTGTTTTCCTTCAAAAGCAGCAAAAATAACATTCCATCAACAGCATTCTGCATGTAATAAACTGTCCTGATTTGTGCTGCTTATGCAGTGTTCAGAATTCAGCAAAGGCCTCTAAGTGCTTTTGTTCAGGAAAAACAAGGAAGGTAATACAAACCACAGAAACGTCTACACACAAATTTCCTATTTGCAAGGTATGAGTTCTTCAGAATGTTTCAAAACTTTTAAAACAGATTTCTTGAAATCTGTCCTACAACCATCTGGAGGCAGATGTAAATAATGTAAAATTTTATGATGCAGATTCTGGTGATTAAATGTCTGTCACCCGCCTACCACAGCCTGGGAAAAATGTATCTATCTTTTAAAAATCCACACTGAAAGGTCAGGTAACTTGGCTGAATTAAGAAGGAAATTGGAGTTTTGGAGGCAAAGTCGCGCCCCTTTCAACACTGACTTAACAAACTCTCCTAATGCTCAGTACCAGACCCAGTTCCCAAGGGCCATGGCCATACCTGAGGACATTATGGTTTTATCCTACTGGATTTTGGTGCAAGAAATGTCCATGTCTGGATTTCATAATTTTTCTGGCACATTTTCATGTGGGAGTGCTGTTTTTATAGTGGAGAAGGCATTTTCTTACCCGTTTTATGGTACTGGCATATCGGGGCTCTGCACATCGTGCATCATCTCATGGTGCTTCTCCCATCCTGGGGAGCTTCATGACCTCCCATGGCATCCTATCTTGGATGTAGTGCTCACAAATGCCACAAAGCATTTTCCTACCATCTAGGGGAAATCTTCTTTGCTGCTAATTAATCCAGTTACTCTTGTTGCCCCCCTGCCATTGACCACTGCCAGCACTGCATTGGTCCCTTGGTGTGATCAGGTGCTGCTGGGCACCATCTATACTCAAGGCAGGCTGCACCCCCAGCCTGAGTGGCTGGGGACGGCTTTTGGTAGGTGTTTGCTGCAAATATATCTGTTGATTAAATATGGGGGTTTATTTATATATACATGTGTGCGTGTGTGTATAAATAAAGTATATCTATATATAATACACGTATATACATAAGTATCTAATCAAAATACATATGTGTGTCTGATCAGATATAATCAGTATGGTCTGAAAAGCACTGGTGTAACTTCACAATCAGCGTCTGCATGTGCACACGTAGGGCAGATGGTGAGCTAAAGTCCCTCTCTGGATGTTTCTGACCAAGAGCCCTGTGCCGAAGTCATCCCCGTCCAGGTGCGTGTGGTGACCCTGGGCCGTGTGGCCAGGAGGAGCATCCTGCTTGTGTTCAGCTGCGTGTAGCTGGTACAACGGAGGAGGACGGTGGTGTCTGTGGCAGTATAATAGTGCCTCATTTGAAACTGAACTGTTTTGCTGCCACTGACCACAGGTTGGTTTGTTTGCTTGTCACCCCAGTGGTGCGCTGGGCTGCGTGGGCACGCGGTGTCATTGACCTGTTGACTCGGTGTTTCCCACGTGGCCGCCGTGTTGTGTCAAGGAGTTTTATTTTTCACTGCGGCAGGTGACACTGCATGTGTCACCCCAGGGCACTGAGTCACAGCTCTCCCTCCACCCAGGGCCAGTGGCACTTCCCCTTACCGAGGAGGGGGGAGATGCTGGGCTGTCTCCATGGGACAGCTTACCTGTCCCCGCATGTTGCTTTCTGTCTTATTTCTTTTTACAGAAAAGACTGAGAGATGGTGACAGCGAGATCAACTTTCTCTGTCACCCAAACTAGTGAAAAGTAAAATCCATCTCACCACATCAGTTTTGTTTTCACTGCTGGTTCAACCTATCCTCTCCCTCTGGCAGAGCCCTGCACAGTCATTCAGTGCCCGGCTTGGGGATGGTGTGGTTGTTAGCTCAGTGGTGTATGACCCATTTATTTTCATATTATTTAGGTACCCACACGTCTGCAGTGTTCAACACATGGGTCCTACGACCTTAATCCTCACCAGGGAAGCACACACTGATTTCAGCGGCACATGGAGAGAGCAGCCAGCTCCGCACTGGGCTGGCCTCAGGCTGTGGGAAGGCAATGGGCCATTGGGTCTAGTGGGCGGTTAATGAGCGAGGGCAGGTAAAGGTACGTTTTTCCAGAGCTGGCCCTTTGTCTTAGATTGTTTTGTGAAATATTGTTGGCTAGCTTATGGGATGTGCTTCCTGTTATGATTTGCAAAGAGCTGAGAAGTAAAAGTGTTGGAGTAGATGCTTTTCTGGCTATAATGACTAGCATTTTCAGAGACAGCAAGGTAATTAATGACATGACATTGTTGCCTTTCCTTTCTCCATCCCCAGATACGGCATCACCTATACTCTGGTTGAGTCTGGTCTTAAGATAGACCTTTTTTCTTCATTTCTTTTTTACTCAGCTAACTGAATTAGATTTCTGCAGGTTTTTTTGAAGATAATTAGGTTCATGCTTGTGTTGCTTTTGGTAAATGGAAAGAAGCAGGCACAGGACAGGCAAGAGAGTAAACTGGCATCATAGTAGACGTGGAAGTTCTGGGTTATAAAATTAAAGAGTAATTTGCAAAGTGACTTGACGTAAAGTGGATTTAAACACAATGAAATCATCCTTGACAGCAACTTGTTTGAAGTTCTTCTACTGTTATGAGTGTAAAGGGATTTTTTTTAATTGCCAGTTTCTGGGTAGAGTATTCAGCATAATTTCTCACAGGTAAGTGAAGCATTAACTCCTTGTACCTCAGTAGGCTTGGGAAGTGGGGGGAGAAACTGAGAGTTAGGGAGAGACACCTCCTCTGTTTCATCGTTTAAAAAGTGGTCAGTGGTCAGTGAACTTAGAGAAGGTCTCTCCCAGGTAACTCAGAGAAAACAATTGATTAAATTTATGGAAACAGAGCCTTGGGTGACATGGTCCAGTGCGAGGTGGCCCTGGCCATGGCAGGGGGGTTGGAACTAAATGATTTTAAGGTCCTTTCCCGCCCTGACCATGCTATGATTCTATGAAAATCCAGCAGGAGCCCAGACAGTAGGTATGCACTGCATGCGAATAGCTGTCCCTGCTGTTTAACAGAATATAATGACACTCTAAATGCAAACTGGAAAAAAAGTAGCAGCAATTAGCTAGTTTGCATCCCTTCTTCAGATGAGCCATGAGTTCTGGGGTTTTTGCATTTATATACTTTTGCTGTAGGTGTTGGAAGTGTGGGTGGCCATGAAGAAGTGGTGGTTACAATAAGATTTTCCATTTATTGCCCTTTGTGTACAACTAAAAATAAGATTCAAATGCTTCAGAATTTGTAGAGCAAGCATAATCCTTCCCTTAGCTCTGATGACTGGCTTGCCTGCAACTTCGGCTCTGTCTGGTGAGTCCTAGGCTTAAATGCTTGTGAATTGTGTCTGTGTTGGAAGGAGAGGCAGAGTTTACTTGTGGTGTGGTCTAGATGGGTTAATTCATCAACTTCTTATTTAAAAGAATAAAAAAGGAGCTATGCTCAATGCATAAGTAAGAGGTGGTGATGAAAGAATTTTGGAAACAGGATTGTTCTCCTCTCTGGAAAAAGCAGCTCTGGAGAGGACTGAAACATCCTTAAAATCAGTCTTTCAAAACTTCATTGGTGTAACTTGAACTGTTGATCCAGAACTTCATCTTCTGGCAAAGAAAAAAAAGAAAGAAATCTATACAGATCTGCTGAGAATCAAGAAACAAGTTCTCAGGGTTAACTTCTGGCACATAAAAACCTTTTGATTTGTTTTTTAGCGTGACGGTATTGAAATATGCTGTCTCGGTAGCTTTTTCCAGGTGTTTACATAGGAAATGTAAATTTAGGAATCTAGTTAGGTATCTGCTAAATTAGTTGCAATATCTTGAGCTCCTAAATCTGTTCTGACCACATTAATTGATATGTCAGCTCGTGGCCAAAGCAGCATTAATGAGATGTCAGCGTATGCAGGGAAATTCGTAACTTCATGGTGTCAGGTTTGGTGCTGTCCCAGCTTCACTCATTAAGTAGCTGTGGCATTTCCAGAGAATGAGTGTGCCGGTGCATGTCAAGCATCTCGGTTTGATGTCATTCTTGCGATGGATGAGTAGAGAAAGCATCTATCCAAGAGCTGCAGAACCAAAGGTAGAGGCTGAAAACTTGCTTTCTGCTGCATGCCTCCTCGAGCTTCGCTGCTTTCTTGTCACCTCATGACCTTCCCAGGTTTTCCAGGCTTGACAGGGTAGCAGAGGTGTTGGTCTTGAGAATCAGGCTGCATAGGACAATAGGTTTTTGCTCTGACCAATGCTGTGTGGTGCGGAGGATGTGGGGTGCTGGGGCACTTAGAGGCACACGTGCTTGTTCCATGGAATAGCCATGCTGTTGGCGGTGAGTCTTTTATTATGCAATATGAAATCCCTTTAAATTAGCTTGATGTAACCCTTGCCCTCTTCTAGGAGAGCTTGATGCCTGTCATTGTTGCCTTACTTTTGTCTTCTTGTTGAAACATGCATTTCTGCTTTTATATCTGTGCACACCCTTTGGACCAGCTCCTGCCTTGATACAGAGTATGAAAGACAAGAGAGCTAATGCAGTAATCAAGGGCTTAAATATTTCAGGTGGGAGTGGGCAAAACTTTATCAATAATTAGTTTCCACAGCAGTGGTTGCTGCAGGGAATTACATCTGTTATGATTGCCTGGATGTCTCGGTCCTGAAGGTGACCAGATGCTGACAAGTGACATAAGTGCTTGTTATTTTTTCTGTGGAATTTTCCCTTTTTGGTACAGATGTAGAGGTGTTTTTTTTCTCTCTTGTCTCTCCTCCCCCCTTTTTGCTGCTGCACCCAATGCAGATGAGTTCAAACCTGATGGCTTTGAAGATAACGGCAGGAGAGAGTGCGTCATGCGGCGATGGCACTCATGAGCTGCTCACGGCTGCCGTGCTTTCCAGCTGGATGAGACATGCTGGTCTTTTCCAAGGGTATCACCACACAGGCTATTTTTAGTGATGGCACATAGGACGTGTTGTGCAACTATCAGTACTCGCAGCCGGGTTCTTCATTTTTTCCCTTGTATGGTGATGAGGTTTTTAAGGTGTTTACCTTTCTCTTGAGGAGGTAGACAGATCTCTTTTTGATTCTTCTAACCAGAGCTGATCTGTGACGTCTGTGGAGTTGTGTTTTCTGTACATAGTCTAAAGGGAACAGTCCTGCAGGTGGCCACTAAGTTAGGATTAGCATAAGCAACTGAAGCAAATGCTGTTGAGATTTTCATCTGAAGAGCTCTAGCAACCTGTTGGGTTGTATCGCAGAAGATCTGCTACCTCAGGAAACCCCCAGCTTGTTTTATTTTTAACTTTCCCACAGCAAATAAGGTGCACTCAGGCACTTCTACAGTTGTTACAAGCTCTTTCTATGGCTCTCGGTTTCTGGAGTCTTTTAATCAGCCACCTAGGCTGTTGCTGCTCTCTGTGATGTACCGGGAGGTCCTCTGAGACTGCAGCAGCAGATCCCAGTCAGCCAGCGATCCCCACCCATGCACCCAGGGGGAATGGGAGATGCTTGGGGATGTGGCACAGCCTCACAATGGGAGTAGAGCCAGACATAGCAGTTGACTGCTGGCTTGTGCCTGTGGCTTGCTGAAGGAACAGAGCTGGCTGGTCACAGGCTCCTTATTGCGTGCTCGAATAGTGCAAAAACATTAGCAATGGAGATTTGCTGTAATGGTGTATTTTAAGTGTGTGTCTGCTCTGCCAGCTTCACTTCTAATGCACTCGGTTAAGGAATGCTTTGGAGGTTGCTGCTAATGGATGAATCTTCCGGAAAATTGGAATTTTCAAATAAGATTGACACTTTGGAGTGAGAAATATAAATCTAATGAGAGTATTTCAGCAGAGGTTTGTAATTAGGAATGAATGGAGAGAATTTGTACGCGCAGTCTGTGAAAGGGCACAATGGAAGGTGAAATTGCACCCTCTGCGCTGAATGAGGGATGAAAGCCAATGTATCAGTGTCATGGCATGACAGTGTAGAGTATAAATGATACTGTCACTGAGTGCTGCAGAAGGTATCAAGGGAATTCCACTCCAGTAAATTACATTACTTAGACAGACCTGAAGGCATTGTGTCTGAATGATTGGAGGGAAAAAAGGTTGTCAGCACAAAGCAGAAGATATTATAGAACAACTGGCTGCAGGGTTGGAAAGCAGTGTTTTTCTGATGTTTACCATGCAAAGCTCTTCAGATGCTTTTTAATTTTTTTTTTTGGTTGAATTACAAAGGTATTGATGAAGCAATAGTATTTTTTGAGATGGTGTTTGGAGTGAATACCAGCCTGCAGCAAAAGGTTAAGGTTGCACAGCTCCCATTTTTTTCAGTAGGAATCGGGACTCCTTTAGACTTGGAAGAAATCGAGTCATGTTCCCAGCTCCAGCAGCGATCTTTATGCATTGCTTCATTTGCCGGAGGACTTGCTTTTTGGGCTAGACTGTGGTTATGGAATAATTCTAGCATAGGTTTGTGGGAAGAGGAGGATTGTTACTATTCTCACTAGTAGTATCAGTGGCTGGATTGTGGTAAGCAGCAGCAGATCACGGGACACAAACTTCATGATCTCATTTAGAGGTACTCAGACAGCATGGCAAGGTCTGTGATGCAGACAGCTAGGAGCATGATGTCATGGTGACAGCGTGTCATGGTTTAAGCCCAGCTGGTAACTCAGAACCACGCAGCCGCTCACTCACTGCCCCCCTTCTTCCTCCGCCTGCTCCCGGAGAGATGGGGAGGAGAATCAA
>NW_009919360.1:0-2806 GCF_000696875.1 Nestor notabilis
CCCATCTCCTTGGAACAGTGTGTACATGATTTTGTAGTTTTTTTAAGGCGCCATGTTTATAATCCTCCATCATATTAAAAAAAAATCCACCCAGCATGAGACACGGCGTCTCTCGCACCCCAAAGCCAGGGAGGCAGACACAGAAATATCCACAGGGCTGTAAATTCACCCCCCCTCCCGCACACACACCCCTCCTCCCCAGACTTAAAAGTCTCTCTCACCTTGTGCTGCTGGCGCTGCTTCTGCTGCTGCAGGGGGGGAGAAGTTAAGCCAGGGGAAACTTTTCAATCCCTTCCCCAGGCCGCTGCTGCCTCCTCCTTCCACATATTTTTCCCCTCAGAGTTTTATTGTGTCTGAATTTTCTCTCTCTCTCTCCTCTTCTGTCTGTCCACAGTTCAGGTTTCTGGGGTAAACAGGGTTTAGGATGGTGCTAGGGATATTTGGGAGAAGGAGAACTCTAGTGGTGTCTTCTGGAGTTGCTGTTTGTTTCTTTTATTATTTTTTTTTAATAATACATTTGAAACGGATCTTTAACTATTTATTATATATGTATTTTATCACACGCTTAGGTCTGGAGCCTGTCTTTATTGCAGAGGAAAAAATGGGCCGCTTATCTGGCCCTCATACGTGCAAATTCCTCCCATCATGAAGTCCAACTTGGAGAAATTCTGGATAACATTTTTGAAAGTAGATGCTCACCTTGAGCAACAGAAACTAGAACATACAGAATCAGTGGTGTGTCGCAGAGTTGTCTGTATGTTGCAAGCTGTAGATCAGAGAATCACAGAATCGTTTAGATTGGAAAAGACCTTTAAGATCATTGAGTCCAACCATTAACCATGCTTTCACTGCAAGACTGGGATATACACAGTAATATGAAATATGGAACTTTATAGGCGCATGGATATATATGTAAGTAGCAAGAAAACTTGTACATTTTATCCTGGTTTTATATGGACTGTGATATAAATATTATTAATAATACATGTCTAGGCAAAGACATTATAAAGTTTCTGAAATACGTCACGAATTATTTAATGGAAAAGTAACACACTTCACAATTAATTAATCTTGACTACAAATGTGACATACTTTATTAAAATGCACTGTAAGCTTAATTCTATAAACATTTATGCATGCAAATAATTTTAGTCATATGAGTAGTCATCACTATTACTAAAATAGTTTTGGACTGCTGATGATGAAAAAGATGCATCCATTGTGCCCGGTCAGTCAAAGATGTAACGGAGTTTGCTCACTGAACAGTGAAAGTTTCTCCAGTATGTTTAGTAAAAAAGATTTCTAGTAGTGTGTAAAACCACATTATGTTTGAGACTGCTTTATCAAGGGTTTATGTCCTCTTCTGAAAAATAAAATGCAAATAACAGTTAGTTGCATAGCAATGATGAAGCTTTACTCCTATTGTGTATTTAAATATGAAAGAACATTTTACATTATCTAAAATAAACAGATAGGAAAGAAAGTGCTGGTAATCTGCTTTCAAAGGGTGCTTGAGGGGTCAGGCAGATACCAAACAGTGGGACTATAATTTATTGATTGCATTATATTGCTTGTATTAATATAAAGCAAATGAAATTTACAGGCAATTCTTTTAGAAGGGATTTACCATCAGTATAATTACAAAAAGGCTACCTTATGTTAAGAATTTAGTTGTGATGTTTGGCTCTGATTTCATTAAAGCATGTAATCTTCAAAAGAAGTTTGATAGAAATATATGCCAAGTTTCCATGGGATATTGCTGCTTGGCTGTCTTAGGTTTCTTTGAGACTTCCTCTGTACAAATTGCATCTGAGCTATATTTATGTAAGAAAAAAAAAAAAAAATGTTCAGGTCTCTATCATTTCTACTGCTTCTGCCATGCAGTCAAGGTAACAGTTCTGCTCAGACTCCCATGGTTAAGGAACACTGATTTTTGCATCCAGGAGCAAACAGAGGAGAGGTGTACATAACCATCTTTAACTCTTCAGCCTGGACAGCCAGGGACCCTTACAGCTGAGTCAGTAGGGGGGATATGCTCCAACTCCAAAACACCTCCAATTCCAGCCTCAGGCTCTTTAGTGAAAAGGTGGCTACTCTGCCACAGTGCCTTCTCCTTACCCACGTGGATATTTATTTAAGGCAGAAGTTCAGCTATCTTCAGTATGAAGAGGTTATAGCCGTTTACCTCTTCAGGACCCACAGAGAGCTGCCAAATAAATATTAGGCCGCAGTTTCATCAATGCGGAAGCAAATGCAGGGTGGAAGCCTACCTTACAGGTTTATACCTGGAGTCTATTGCTTGCCAACAATTTGCTGTACTTAACATATTTGTAAAGGCTACTCTGGAACGTCTCCAAATATTTGTTTCAAGATACAAATATTTGATTTTGGAAAGAACAAGGTATCCTAAAGCAAACACATAGGGAGTGTCTGCAACCCCAGCTACGTTACGTCCTCTGAGCTGGCAGGCAGTGAATTAAATCAAGTGTAGAGAGGCAGGCATATAGCTTACATATGGGAGTTTGTGGGTCTTATTTGAAAGATTCTGATATCCTCATGAGCTCCCCTGGGTGACTGCATTATATGGTTTCAGGTTGCACAACGAAGTGTAAGAGGAATGCGTTTTTTAGTCGTTTTGACTTATTTTTGTCTGCATTGGGAAGACTTTTTAATGCTCATTAATATACAGGTTTGAAGCCCAACCAGCGGTCTTGGTTAGGCCCGACTCTTGCGTTTCGCTGGTTCAGTTTGATGTCTATCAGGAGCCCTGTCGCGGGTGCCCCGTGTCCGGTACCTCCACGCCGCA
>NW_009919361.1:0-7030 GCF_000696875.1 Nestor notabilis
TACATCCTGTTCATGTATGCTGTTTGATAACTGGTGCTTTTTCTGCAAGCACTTGAAGGCGTTAAAAATGATGGAACTAAAGAAAGGATGGGAGAGGGATGCTTCAAAAAAGGCATAGCTTAAGGTAAAAATCATTAGTGTTGTCCTTCCTGTGTAAATTCAGGGTTGCAGGTACCTATCTGGACTGATATAAATAGGTATTGTTTTGTATCCTGTTTTTCTTAAATCCGTATGGGTTTGACTGTATAACCTCAATGTCTTGCACAGCGTAGAGTGCACACTACCATGTAGGGTATAGGACTGGTTTGCTGCCAATGACACAGTAGCAGGCATTTTATGTCTCTTGGTGCAGTGGAGGTACATGGTACATGGTCAGCCCCAGGGGACAGTGCTGTAGCTTGGTGAAAAGAAACTCAAACTTATTCTGTCCTCATTTCATTGTTGATTCCTGTGGTTTTGCTCAGTGCCAGCAGCAACACTGATGTGATCAGTTCACCTTGCATGGCAGGCTCTCTCCCTTTCCAGTTCCCGTCTCTGGCTGCTGTCTCCCTCTGCTGCATGTCAGTCTGGGGATCCTCATGCCCTGGGATTGTCCACCTTCATTATAAAAGGGACTAAATGAGCGCCTTCCAATCTCAATTATAAATACCTGATCCAAAGTATTTGATACGGAAAAAGAAAAAAATAGGCTTGCTCTAACCCACAGACCACTGGAAACAAAACTGGGAAAGTTTTGGCCTAGATGCAGTGGTGAGCAGAATGCCCCCCAAAACAAACGCAGGAGTTAAAGGCAAAATGAGATTTTTCCCCAATTTTAGAACACCCCCTCAAAAAAAACCCACAACCACCAAAAAAAAAAAAAAAAAATCAACAAAAAACACCCCACCACCCAAAAAACAAAATCAAAAAACAACCTGAACCCATAAAATCATAACCTGGGGAGCTTTACTTTGTTCCAAATCATTACCTAATTTTACTTCAAATTTTTCCATAAGAGACAAATTCAAAGATATTTTGCAGTCTACCCCCAGAGACATTAGAAAGTTTAAAAAGTTGTGGGTTTTCCTCAAAATTCAACTTTAAGGGTTAACTAATGTGGAAAAGAAACAAGAAATAGTTCTATGAACCCAATATTGTTTTCCAGGCTTTTTAATTCATTGTAGGAAGAAAAGACAAATCAGTGCAACACTACACAGTTTTCTTATTTTTCACTGATCTCTCATGCACAAAAAAAACCCCCACCCTAAAAAAACCCCTGAAAAGCTTCTGAAATTGAATGTTCTGAGAACTTTAATCCTACCCTCACTCTATGGGGTGCAGTTATACCATGCTGCTGTAACTAGATTCCTGAGTTGTTTATGCAAGATGGAGAAGGATCTTTCTGAGTGAGAAACATCTCTGTGAAGTCCTGGTGCTTCCCAGGAGGTAGCGGAAGGCTGCAGGACTGAGCTCCATTCAGCATGCTGGAAGGACACGGCCCCCCTAACACCCATGAACAGCATCTCTTACTAGTCAGAATCACTTTGCTGGTGCAACCTTGAGGCCCACGGTGTTTTGGGTGCGATTGGCAGGTCCCCACTGCTCACCCAGTGGCTGTTGGGGTACAGGGTCAAGTGTGCCCCAGCCTTGCTTGGCACCTCCATCTTCTTCCCTGCTTCTGGGATGCCAAGGTCATGTATCTCACAGTACTGGGTCCAAAGAGACTGTGAGGCTAAAACATGAAGTCCTGGTGAATCAAGGTGGGAACCTTGTAATTTATAGCAGTGCCACAGAAATCCTGCAAGCTGTAAATACGATGGAGGAGCTAGTGAAGGGGAGAGAGTGGGGCCAAGGCTTCTCTGCAGCAGTGGTGCCAAGACCCCTCCTTATGGTCTTACAGAGGGAGGTAAGATAGGGCAGGGTCTCAGCTTGTAGTGGAGAGTTGAGCTGGACACCAAGGGGATGCTGTGAAAAGTGACGGCTGAAGAGTGTATCAGTCCTTTCAGAAAGGGGGGGCCCTTCCTGACAGCTCCATCTGTGTGGGCATGGAGAAAGTGGGTGCTCCTCCACTGGAACCCCTTGCCTGCATTGCTAGAAAAATCCCAACCTGAAATCTATCTGACTCCCCCTGGAAACTATCGTTGCAAGCTTTCTTATGGGAAAGGCTCGCAAAAGCAGTGTCATTGCCCCCATTTTATGGATGGGAGAAATTTAAAGTCTGGGGAGCAGAATATGCACCTGCGGTCACTCTGTGGGTGGTGGTGGACATGGGAGTTGAAGTGAAGCCTGTCAACTTGGTGCTTTGCTCTTGGCACTGAGGATGATCTGCAACATTTGTGTCTCAAGTGCTTCAGTGCTGTGCTTATGAATTGGACAGAAAGACTGCTTTAACAGGCAGCCTAGTTTTAGAGCTGGCATAATCACAATTCCTATGCCATTAGGAGCAGGGGGGGAGGATCAGATAAAAATCAGAAAATTAGAATTTATTACAATAAAAGCCAAAGTGCTAGAAGCCAGAACTGTCATTGTAATGTGAGCTCTATTTTTATGGAATCCTACTACATTGTATGAGGTTGAACATTCATAAGAATATCTTGATTGGTAATTATCTGATTTGTGATATGTATCTAATATTTAGATCTATTTGTTATTCTGCCATACATTATGCAGCAGCAATCCATTTCTAAACAACATTAACTGGCAATGTAGCAGTTCAGTGCAGAAATTACAGGCATAAGCATAAGTTTTACTTAGGCTGAGTAGTGGCTAAGTTAAGAAATCAGCAGTCCTGGTCGGGGCGATCTTCTGAGGTGAAAAGCTGCAGGTATGTCTCTGCCTAACTCACCCTGCCAACAGAATACACACACACACCTGCCAGATGGTTCTGGGCATCCCCAAAGTATTGGGCAAGCAGAAAAGACACATGCAGACAGATGTGGATACCAGCTGGCCAGGGGACCCCACATGTGAGAGCTGACAGCTTCCCTATTATGGAATGAGTTTGTGGAAAGCAGTGTCTCTGCAGACTGCACCAATCAATAGCAAAGATCTGCAGGAGTGGCTTTTAAATTGGATAAGCTTTGGAGCTGATGTCTGAATGACAGTGACAATATAAACACTTGACTGAATGCCCTCCTGCCATTGCATCCCTAACAATACTTGCATAAGACCATTTGTATTTTATGGAATCTTATTTTCTTTTGCTTTTTTTAATGACATCACTAAATAAAAAGACTCAATAATTGCTGTTGCTTACTTTAAATCATCAATTAAATGAGTGTGTCTATTAGGATAGGTATATTTTAAGATGGAACAATTAGAAAAAGATGAAGGGACAGTGCTCATTAAAAAAACCTGAGTGTGTACCAAATGTCTCCCATTCTTAGAGCATTAAAAAGAGATCTTTTTAAATACTAGAAGTATTGGTGTTACAGATGAGAGAAAGAGTCTCTTGGCTCGTGTTACTGCAGGCTGCGTCACGCAGTCTTTTCACAAATGCATATAAAAATTCTCCTTGGAAAGGAGGGAGTAGGATGAGAGCAGAAATGTGCCCACTGGTCCTATTGGAAGGGTCTTACTCTTCTGATCACTAGAAACCATGTCTAATTTCTAGACTAAATTTATTCTTGGCCAGTTTCTACCCATTTGCTCTTGTGCCAGCATTGTCCTTCAGCTTATCTGTCCTCTGGCTGCTGTAATTTATGCCTGTTTACATCTTTTTTCTGCCTGGGCAATGAAGATCTATGAAACATGTCCATTCTGCTTTAGTTTGTAGCCAGTTTCACTTTCTTAATTGCTTCAGTGCCAGGATTTCAGGCAACACAAGGGAGCATCCTTTGTTTTAAAAATAAAAGCTTTCATTCAAGCTGTACAATACTGTGAGTATATTTTCAGTTTGATTGAAGGTTTATGTTCTTTTTTTGTTGTTGTTTTTTGGGGGGATGTTGTTTGGTTGGTTTGGGATTTTTTGCTTTGGGTTTTTTTGGGGGGGCGGGCAGGGATGTGTTTTTGTTTTGTTTTATCCCTCCACATAATTGAGAAGCTGGGCCAAATTCAAGCTGTCAGAGTCCCTGTGAAATGGTTGAATAAATACCAACAGAAAGAAGACTTTTCAGACCCTACATTGTGGCAGGGGTCAAGAAAGAAAAGTGAGAGGATTACATTCATTGCTGGAGCCATCTAAGTGCAAATACTAAGGACAGGAGTAGCACGTAGGCTTTTCTAGAACAAATGTCTGCTGTCTGTCTCATGTCAGCTATTCCTTTTGAAGGGGAATTTTGCAGGAGTCAGCCTGGCATGTTTAGCTGGGGCAAGAGCTGTTGTATGTTTGAACACCACATGTTCTGCACAGCTCATAGGTAGTCAAAGGCGCTGAGGCTGGAGCTTGCGTGGTGAACCCTGGAGCATCAGTGAAATCTGGTTCATTTATGTCCATTTTGATAATCCCAGCCCACATTTTTTGACTCATGACAGTTAAGACTTGCTGATGAATAAGCAAGGACCTGAAAGTTGTTGAAGGTAATGAAGTGTCTATGAAACATGTTTGTGTTGCATATGCTCCCTTTACTGCTACTGTCTTCAAGCTTCTTTACATGCATATTTAATGAGGAGGCAGACACTTCCCTGGTAGCTACAGATTCACACTTAATTTCCTAAGTGCCTGAGTTTGTCATGAGGAAGATGCTGAAGACTTAAAAGTAGCTCTATTTCTTAGTGACTCCACTGTCAAATCAGTCTTTTAATGTAAGGGCACCTTCTTGCACCCCGCATTTTATAGCATTTGAAGTGGGCTGGAGTGGGTATTAAAGGCACTAATTTCTAGAAGTATCTGCTATAATGAACCAAAGAAATAATATATTTGCCTTTTAACACTGAGAAGGGAGCATGTATTATTGACATTCTTTAACAAAGGAAAATCCCCAAAATGAAACAGATGGGAAATAAAGCTTGCATGAGGCTCATGAAAACCAGTCAGGGAAGAGAGAGAGAGTATCTCTGAAGCCAGGTCACAACTAACCTGCCCACACCACTGACAAGTAGCATCCTCCAGGCTGGAGCAGCCCAGCACTTTTTACTTTACTTCCTTTGGGTGGAGAGGTTTTCCAGGAATTCAGGGCCTCTGGGTCTGCTGAAGATAAAGACACCAGCAAGACCCACCTCTGCTGAGGAACAGGGACCTCAGGAGCTTCATGGGTTTCATAAAATGTATTTTGTGCATTCTTTTCCCTGGTGCAGAAGATCTAGACTGTGAGAGTGTCCAGTTTTCAGTCACCCTGTTGCCCTGGCCCTCTTTCAACTCTGAAGGATGCTCTTTGGGCAGAAAATCCCAACATGCCTCCGCAGCTAATAGATAGCTGGTCATCTCTGTGTGGAGTGCTGATGATCTCCATTACTGTATTGCCACCTGTATGTAGCACAAAGCCATATTCTCCTTAATTACTGAAAAATGTCTCTTCAGAAGCCTCCCAATAATTACTCAAGTACCAATTTAAGTGGCTTTTAATTCAGGCTCCTCATCCCCACACTTGTACATTTTTCTAATTGCCAAGCACAGCCAGTCTTACGTATAAGCTTCTGCCAAAAGAAAATGCACATAACTTGCCCCCTGGTTTACACTACCTTGCATGAATTTTGGTGACCCTATTATATTTCCAACAGGCTAAAGCAGGAGCATTCACTCATAATGAAAGATGAAAGCTCTTACTGCTCTTGTTGTGAATTTTCCTACATTCAACAACACTTGGCAATGCTACAGCACCTTTTGTTGGAGTGCTTCTGGCTGCCTTGCCAGCTCGTCTTGTTACCGGAGGCTGCTCCTTGCCCCTCTACTAGGGCAGGAGTGTCACACAGCAAACAGATGCCCTAGGAGTGCCCATGGGTTCCTGTAAATGCCATGGAGCGGGTGGCAAGGATGAGCCATGGCCATCATGCTAGTTGCCACAGGAGGGTCAGCCAACACTGTCCCTGGGGCAGCGGGAAGGAGCATTCCCAGTTTGCAGCCATCTTTGTGGACTTAGAAGGGGAAACTGAGGGGATCCTGACCTCTCCGCCTGAAGGACCCAGATGCATTCAAAAGGGAAGGCTTTAGGACATGACTTCGAAAGCTAAGCAGAGTCTGTTGCCTATTTCTCCAAGCTTGATACAAGGCATTGCTCTCTCTGCTTATTTCTACTGCTTTACTGGGGTATTCTCTGGACACCAGGTTCAATCAATGACTTGTTTGTAGTAGGCTCCAACAGCCCTTTAACTGAATAATGGCTTTTTGTGTTATGTGATGGAGTAAGTCCAAATTGAAACTAACTTTCCCTGAAGTGGAAAAAGAAACATGCATATGAAGGGGGAGGACAGGCAAGCGGGGCCAGAGAGGAGGAAATAAATCACACTGTAAAGGAATTCCTTGTCCAAGACAGGAGCTGTGGAGAGGTCATGGAGAAAGGACACAAGGAAACAGGGTTGCCCATGTCCAAAACCTATTATTGGAAAGCCCCAGAAGAGCACTACAAAGTGGTTAGAACAGCTATTGCAGCTTCTGCTTTTCAGAAGTTCAGCAGTCTGAGGGCAGAAAAGGCCAAAACCGTAATTTGTGTCAGACGCATGTATGAGTGATACAGCTTGTGAGGCTCTGATGGATGCCTGCAGAAGAAGCAGACAAACAATCACTAGTGGTGCTTTTTTCTCTTGAAAAATGCCACATCAAAACTGTGGGAGGCAGAAAGGAAATAGTAATTTCAGAAAAGCCTGTGCACAGGGATTTAAAGACCCAGGTTCATGCTGCTACTCTGCATTGTGCAAAAGCAAATACTTTAGTCTTGGTCTTTAGAGTGGCAAGACCACCAGTTCTACCACAGCAGTGTGCTTGTTTGCTCTTCTGGCATTACATTGTGAGCTCCAAAAGGTCTTGTTTTCATTCCTTGTGGGGAAGAAACGTAACTTTGAACCCAAGATTTTCTGCACAGTGGATTTTCTGTTCATATTATCTGTGGAAACTGTGGATTTCTATTCTATTCTATGAGCTCTAATAATGCCAGCCTTATGAAGTTTAACCAAGCCA
>NW_009919362.1:0-2454 GCF_000696875.1 Nestor notabilis
ACCCCCAATATCATGAGACCTTGCAATTTCTCTTAGTGTTATAAAAGCTCTTGGTGTATGTGCATGCGTATTTATATACAGTGTATTTATACAGGGGTAACCCTCAGACACTTATTATACTTCCGGTCCCCATTATGTTCCACACTGCACAGATGCATAACAAAAATCCAGCTCTTGCTATGTGTTTTTACGTTCCAAGCATAAGGCAAGATGAATTGTAGAGGCAGATGAGATCTGGACAAGCAAAACAGCAAAGGGAAACACACACGTGCAGCAAAATTATCTTTGTGATCCCCTCACTTATTGCAATGACTGTCCCAAGAACAAGCAAATGCTATACTGGGAAATAGATTTTTTTTTTTTCCATCATGAGTGTCTGTTGCCTTTCAAGAGCAGTATGATCAGGGCTAATTTTGAAGCAATGCAGCATTTACAGGAGTCTGTTTTCATTTAAATGGGCCATCTGACTTTGCATGTGTTACATAAAGATAATGTTAACTTTATGACAATAAATCTAATGCTTGCTGCTGAAATAGTTACTTGCTATCCAGGAGAAATCCTTTATATCTGGGAACATCACTGCCCTTCTAAAAGAAACTGTCACTTGGAAAATAGTGTATTATACAAGGAAACAAACATCACTAGTTTTATTAGTAATGATGACTTTAGCCTTCAAATATATTCCTACTGTCCGATTAGTCTTTATTTAGAAGTTGCTTCAGGGACGCCTTTTCTTTTTCCCCAGCCACAATTGTATAGCAAACCTCTATCAACAACAGTTGCTTACTCATAGAAAAAGGGGGTCTACAAAGATGCTGGAGAAGGACGCTTCATTAGGGACTGTAGCAATAGGACAAGGGGTAATGGGTTCAACCCTAAACAGGGGAAGTTTAGGTTAGATACAAGGAAGAAGCTCTTTACTGTGAGAGTGGTGAGGCACTGGAATGGGTTGCCCAAGGCAGTTGTGAATGCTCCATCCCTGGTGGTGTTCAAGGCCAGGTTGGATGGAGGCTTGGGAGGCGGGGTTTAGTGTGAGGTGTCCCTGCCCATGGCAGAGGGGTTGGAACTAGATGATCTTAAGGTCCTTTCCAACCCTAACTATTCTATGATTTTAAATTAATGTTAAGTAATGCATATATGCATTTCTAGTTCTAGATAATGATTTTGAAAATGTCAATTGTATTGCTTTTAATTTTCATTATGATATGTCCCTGTCAGCTTCTTCTGTTCTTTAAATTTGAGCTGACAGTAATCTCCCACAGTTCGTCTACCACGTTAGGGTGAAAAAGAACGTGCAGGTGATTTTTCTCTTTTTTCATTCCTCTAGCTTCCCAAAAATGCTGAAGCTGATAAAGGAACATTGGTGGAGATACTTCCAAAACCTAGGAGACAAAGGGAAGCTCTATATAGCAGGGATGGGGTTCTGGCTAACATTATACTCTGGTTAACATTATACTCTGAATGTAGTAACCGTGTCCTCTTAATTTTCACTCTTCTGTTCTTTCAAATTTACTCTTAAAGATCAGGTTTTCCACTTACAACTTGATTCAAGTTGTCTGCTCCCCTTATGACCAAAGCCTTGTGGGTTCTAAGACTAATTCTTTCAGGAACAACTCACAGCATCAAAAAATTGTTTTTCTGCATCTTCTCATGTGACATTAATCCAGACTGGGTAGTTGAAATTTGCTACTTCTGCATGTCTTGACTTTGTTCTGTCTGAGATAATGCTTTCTGATCAAAATCATTGTTTTTCTCAAGGAATTATGGTCTTATAATGTGTTTTCATTACTTACCTATGGTATTGACAAGGTGGTGGGTTGGTTTTTTTGTGTATGTGGTTTTTTTTTGTTTTTTGTTTTTTTTTGTTTGATTTTTGGGGTTTTTTTTGTTTGATTGGTTGGTTGGTTTTTAATTTATTTATTTCTCTCCCCCCTCCCCCCTCCAATATTTTTAACTATTTCATTTTTATTATACTTTATGTACAATCTCACTCCTTCACCTGCAGATACTGTTCTGCTATCGCTGAAATTTTGGTAATTTGGCAATCTTATTTCCCGCTGATTATGTGCCTTCCACCGTATTTCTCCATTACCTGCTATGTTGCGGTTGTCGTTTGATGCCTGGCATTCCAGTTTTCCTATCTAATGTATTTTTAGGCTTCTAATACTGTTGTAGAAGCATTTATGTTTTCTCACATCATTCTTTTGCATTAACTATTCATACAAAATAAGATGAGGTAGCTCTGTGATTATACTGAAGGATAGGTCTGGCCTAATATTAATAGTTTGTCAAAAATCTGAATTGTTAAATATTTAAAGCCTACTGTTTTTTGATAAATCTTGAAACTTTGATGAATTCAAGTAGTATCTCTTAACCTATGCCAACATCACTTGTTATGATTCAACAGATATGTGGGTTTTTATTTTTTATTTTTATATTTTTTTATTTAATTTT
>NW_009919363.1:0-1972 GCF_000696875.1 Nestor notabilis
GGGGTTCAATGGGCCAGGCCTGGAGCCTCCCATGAGGCACGGGCTTATAGAGGGGCTGGGTGTAGGGGCACATACATGCCCTCAGCGTCTTTTATTTCCATGTGTCAGGAGCGCTGACCATCAAGAAGACATGAGAGACGGTTTAAAAGCGTGTGTGAAACGGGGGAGAAGGGCAGTGTGTGTGGAAACGAGGTGGGGTGCGTCCGGTCTGCCCTGTTAATGACAAAAGTGCCACTGGGGCATGAATAGCTCGGCCTCTGTGTCAGGGCTCAGTCACTCCTACCTAATTTGGAGTTACTTCTGGAGTACCAAATGGGAAACGTTACAAACACTCAAATGCTGTTAATAAATATTAATCCCTTGAAATGCTGTAAAACAGGACTTGGTGAATTATGCTTTTTAACTAACAGTTTTAAGGATTTTGGTCTCTTTGGAGATCTGCCTTGGATTTTGAAAGGCAAAGTGTCTGAGAATTATTAATAGCAAAGAAAACAAGTACTGCAGGGCTGTGAGCTAGGATAATTTCTAAACTTCTGAACAAATAGCTGTGCTCTTCTGAGATACGGTCTCCTTGGTGATTTCCCCGCCTGCTCAGTAGGGCCCTCAGATAAGCCTGGTGTTTAACCTAAGCATCTTATTAAACTGTTCTCTTTCGGGAGGTTTTGTACTTTACCCATTCGTGATGCGCTGTTTGCATATGTGTGTCACACAGTCTGTTTGGCTGAGATGCAAGTGGTGGGTCTAGTCCTGCCCTTGGAGAGACCCATGCCATTCCCAGGAAAGCAGCAGGCTTGCAAACCCACACCTTGGCGTGGAATGGACCTGTGGGCTCTGCTAAATGCATGTAGCACGTGGCTCTAAAACCTTCTGAGAAGCTGTTTATGAAAAGCTCTATAGAAATATCAGCATAATCTAAGAAATGTTTGTGAAGCAGCAGCTGAATGTTCTGCTTCCACTTGTTTGGGTTTTTTCATTTAATTTCGCTCTTCTTGGTAAATGCTGGGTGAGGAACCACATGCCATTAATGGCCCCTCATCATGTCACCTAAACTTTCACCCCAGCTGGAGGGGGAGAGTTGTGGCCAACACACTGAGACCGCAGCTGTGCAGAACATGTTTTGGAGCCGTCGTTCCTGCAGCTCAGACAGCAGTTTAACTTTTCAGCATGGAGTTCTGCATCATTGTAATGCTGAAATGTCCTCAGATGAGGCCGGGAAGTCCTAGGAGCCTAAAGGGTTCTTTGCTGTTGCTGCATTGACTTTCAGAGGAAGATCTCAAAGCACTCTTGAAAAGCATTAAGAAAACATTTGCTGGCCATGTTAGAAGCAGAACAAGCTGAAGGGCCCAGCTAGTGACTTCCCAGTTCCCTTTTCTAACCACAAGAACAGGCTGCTTTTCATTTTGGCCTGTCTGGTTTCCTGTGGGCTGTGTTTCTGCCGGAGAGACGTGTCTGCCATGCTTGACTCCTGGTGTAAGGGCCACCTGCTTGGTCCCATCCCCATCCCTCCTCACACAGTGGGAGCCGGGAGGTTGCTCTGTGCCATGTACCAAGCCGTGAGCGCTCGGCTGCTCCTCTCCTGCCTCCCGAAGGAAGGGACATCCCTGTCTGACGGACAGGCTGGGAAGCAGGAGAATAGCAGCATGCCCAAAACGGAGTATTTAATGAAGAGAACTGCTCCAATCTCCACATTCCCAGACAGACACGTCCCTGCATGGGGAGGGGAGAGTTCAAAGGTCCTTTTGGCTGCTTTCACCATGCGGTGGAGTTGGATGAAGGGATGGATGGTGGTGGAGAGGCTGGAGCTGAGGGGACGTCCCCTCAGGTCACCACAGGGTTAGGAAGGAGCCGTGCCTCAGGTTTCACTCCAGCCCCTGCTTATTTTTGGGGGGAAACAGCCATAAATCCATTCATATTCCATCTCCAGCGCGCTCCGGGCGGGGAACATCTCCTTCAGCCCGGATCCCGCCCCTGA
>NW_009919364.1:0-8624 GCF_000696875.1 Nestor notabilis
CCTTCAGGACCCCAGGGCCATGCGTTGTGGTGCTGAGCCTCTGAGAGACCTGGGTCAGTAGATGTGCTCGGGTGCGCCCAGTGGAGACCAGTATGGGAAGACCTTGAGGAAAAAGAAAACAAACATCATTATTCATTTTAAACAGCTAAAGGGTTGGGTGATGTTGACATCAATATTGTTAATGGTTCTGTGAACTGTGTAAAATTCAGGAGGATGGACGTAATTTCACTTGAGAGGACTTAAATTAGTATTTGTCACTCCCAAGAAGGGGGAATTTATTAGTCGGCCATAACTTGGCAGCTGGGGCTCAGGTGGACACAGTGGCACGTTCTCCCTTGCTTCCTTCAGATTCAGCCAACAGAAATCCCGCATGGGGTGGAGCGGAGTGATGCCGGGCCACAGGTCTGGGGAATTACGCCTCTGAAATGTCAGTTCGTTCTTAGCAGGGCTGTAGGCCTGAGTTTTAATTTTGGGAGCCACGCAAGGTCAGTGGAACGTTTACACTGTTTTCCGGTGTAAATAAATATAGGAGCGCTGTACATCGGGAGGAATTGGGGAATTGGACTAGGAAAATTTCCTATGGAAGATAGCCTGTGTTCTACCAGAATGACAAATCCTGTGCCATCACTGCAGTGGCATTCAGATGCTTGTTACACTCGAACTTTTTATATGAACTAGGATATTTATGTACTCTGGATATTAATATGGATTTACTGGTTACGCAAGCACCGTTTTCCAGCTGAATTTCAGTACCAGAAGTTTTCTCATGGAACAATTTTTTACAGCTTTGAGTACAGAAAATACTTGAAAGATGTAGTATTTCCAGTGGCTCACTGAATGCAGTACCACTGAATCTTCCGAACACCTCTTTCCAATCCATTTAGGGACATAAGTGGTTCGTTGGAAGAACTTGAACTGCACACTGGCTTGTATGACTTGTGTACATTCTTGTTGGTAAAGCTGTCTGTACACAGGAAGTGGCTTTTGGTCATAAGTGGATCAGCAAGAGCTTGGTTTTATAGCAAAGCTATGATCAGGTCAGAGATGTGATAACATGTTGGGGAACTGATATTCCTGCTCTTTGTCTAACTCAATCTGACACCTTGTAAGCAGCAAAACCTTTTAATGGGTATATGACGGTATCTGAAATTCAAAGCTTATTTTCTAGATTCCCCACTAGATTACCTCTACATTTAGTAATTCCCCACCCAGTGCTGGGGCTGAGAAGCTGTGATAATTTCTAGGTGGTTCCCGCACCCTGATGGGAGCTGTGCAGGCACGGACTCCGCCAGTTCGGGTGCTGTACTTCCTTCTCCCATCTGGGTCTCTGCTCTGTGCCACACCTGCACAGAGGAGACATAATGCTTCATGGGCTTTAATGAGGGTTATAAAGATCTGGTGGACATGGACCTTGTTATTCTCAAGGTGAGAGCTGCTCCTGTTTACGTTTTAACTCTTAACAAGCAGTTTTCTCAAAGGGCAATTTCTTACAACTTCGAGTACAGAAAATGCTTTAAAATTTGTCAGATGACAAGAGGAGGAGTTCCTGTGTGTTGGGAGCAGGAAGGAAAAAGGAAGATGTTGAACAGTGGTGTTAGCAAGGCAAGCTGTATAATACAGAAGGAATGTTTTAGCTACATGTTCTTAAAACTAAGTTATGACTTTGACAAACAGGTTAATGCAAACAAATCTTCTGTCTCTGCTCAACAGATGCCATCTTGCCTCCGAAGAAGGGACGAATACCTTCCAGAATAGCCATGAACTGTTTATGGAGAGTCCTGGCTGTTTTCTTACCATTTCTTCCAAGCACATTGTCTCTCCAGCCAGCCCAGGCCAAAGTGTTGCTGGTATCTTTTGATGGATTTCGGTGGGATTACATTTATAAAGTCTCAACTCCCAATTTTCATTATGCCATGGAGAATGGTGTTCACGTCAAACAGGTCACTAACGTGTTTATAACGAAAACGTATCCTAATCATTATACAATGGTGACTGGTCTCTATGCAGAAAGCCATGGTGTAGTTGCTAATGAGATGTATGATCCTATTCTGAATGAAACGTTCTCTTTGAACAGAATGGATATCTACAACTCCAAGTTCTGGGAAGAAGCCACTCCAATATGGATAACAAACCAGAGGGAAGGGCATAAAACTGGTGCAGCCATGTGGCCTGGGACAGATGTGAAAATACACGGAGCCTTTCCTACGTATTATATGCCCTATGACTTTCTTGTTTCCTTTGAAGATAGAGTTGCTAGGCTTGTTGACTGGTTTACATCAGAAGAACCCATAAACTTTGGTCTCCTATACTGGGAACAGCCTGATCAGATGGGCCATATTCTGGGTCCGGAAAACCCACTTATGGGACCCGTAATTAGTGATATTGACAAAAAGCTGGGATATCTTCTGTCCGAGCTGAAGAAAGCAAAGCTATGGGATGTGGTTAATGTCATAATCACAAGCGATCACGGAATGTCAGAGTCCTCCTCGGAAAGGCTCATTGAGCTTGATCAGTATGTGAATAGAGAGCTCTATACAATCATTGAGCAGTCTCCTGTGGTAGCTATTTTGCCAAAAGAAGGTAGGAGTTATAGCAGTAAAATTCTCTGAAGAAAATACTTGACTATGAGCCCTTATAGACTTTGTTCCTTAACTGAAGTGGCAGTAGCAGCACTGATGCCGGTAGGGCATCAGCCTTGAACAAGGAGTACTTGCAGGATCACTCCTTTGTTCTCTTTGCTAGCTCTGTCAAAAGCCTGGATTAACTTTCTGACATGAATTGTGAGCAATTTGTCTGCTGTTGACTAATATTGCCAAATATCCTTTAGTCCTTATGAGAAGAAAGCTAATCTAACAGCATTATCAAGGATGAATGGCGTTCTAGGTAGATAATAACTGAATGTCACGTATCTTGCCTTTCATCAAAATGATATGGCTAAAGCAAGAATGGAAGAATTAGTTTTCTAACTCAAACAGTAAACTGAAACCAGATGAGGACCTGTGATAAAAAGAAAGCCTGTGTTGGCTGTTTGGTCAGCTGCCAGCTATTGTAGTTCACTTCAGCTTTTTCCCCTATCATGCTGAACAGCCAGCCAGTTATGTTCATACCATTTTTATTGTCATAATGATGGGCAAGAACACTGCTGGAATCAAAACCTGAAGTCTGGTTGCAGTCAGTGAAGGGTTGCTTAAGTGTCAGGTGTATGTTTAGGGTAGTGATGTCAGGGTGCTGCTGTTTAGTTGGATGATCAAAAGCTGTAACTATTTGGTGCGAATGCGTTAACCTGGAAGATAGCGGGTGTATGTGTGGGCAGCAGTGCTAACTTGGAAGTTGAGTTTTAAGGTGATCTGAAAAGGTGTGTTTTAAGATTTCTTTAACATTTGCATTACTAGTGGATAGGACTCTACTTAAGGCCCAAGCAGGGAGGGTATTTTGCAGACCTAAATGACCTTTAAATATGTAAACAAATGTCTCCTGTCATTTTGTAGTTTGAAGAATACTCCAGGCTAAAAGGTTAGTACATCCAAACTGAGTCGTTTGCTACCTGAGCATGCTCAGGTGCTTATAGCTGGGTGTTGTTTCTCTCAGTGGTGATAGAAGAGCTGAGTTTGGGAGTCCTATCCTAATGGAGACAAACAAGGTTGATCACAGTGTTCTCATTACCAAATAAAGGAGTTGTAAACTTTAGTGCTGAAACATCCCTAATACAGTAAATGAGAACTTAAAGATGCATAACCTGATTCTTCTGCTAGATGCTGAAAAGAAATAGTATCTCTGCAGCAATTAGATCACAAAGTATTAAAAAAGCCAAAAAGGTGTTTCAGTGGGTTTCAGAAATAGCTTGGATTTGGTTTTGAGCACAGCTAAAAGTCTTTCCTTCTGTGTTACCAGCTGTAATTTTTATTATAAACCAATGAGCTTCATTCTCCATTTAGGTATGAAATACATATACTTAAGTACATACAGCTGATTCTTCAAGTTATTCCATTTGTCTTGCTTGTAAAACTTAGGGAGCCATCGAGAAAAACTTTGAATGCTTAAACATGCAGCAGTTTCTGCTCCTTTAACTGTTTAGCTGCATACTTCTTCCCTGAGAGATGGATTAAAGCTGTTGTTTAACTATGATAGTGTTCTAGTGTGTATGGAACTAAGTATATGTTCACAAAGATGGTACCTGTAGCACAGCTGGTGATGCTGGCCGTTTTTCTTGCATATAACATAAATACAGTAATTCAAAGAATTAATTTAGTGTGAAAATCATAGTTTGCTGTATTTGGGGCTTCTCCTCCCTGTTATCCCACATAGAAAAGTGGCATAACAAAATCAATTTTGTTACTAATGGAGTACTAGAAATGCTAGATTGGAGTCCTTTTACCTGTTGCTGTAACTATCATATCCGGACTTCTGCTGTCTCATCTTGACCTTTATTGCGAAGATTATTAAGTTTAGTGGTTCTTTTTTTATGCCACTTTGAGTTAATTAACATTATACATTAATCCATTTCCAGTTTTCCTTCAGAATCTCTATACCGGATCCTAGGAACTGAGGAGGAAAATGGAGAGGTTTTCTTTAAAGTCATTGGTTACCTCCTCGCAAACTTTTTTCCCCTGGGATACATGCAAAATTCCATGCACACTGTAAATGATAGGCTGGATTTTAACCTGGTTGTACTTCAGGCGGCATCAGACAGGTCAAACTAAGTGATTGATCTTGTGGTCATCAAGGCAATTGTTTCTTGGGATCGACACTCAGAGAAGAGTTCACTTGGAGGAACACCCACTGTAGGATGTGGCTGTGAAGGCAGAATGAGGAAGAAATAAGTCTTCAAAATGACAGGATGTACTTAAATTCCCCCTTGTCTGCTAAAAATGGCAGTGTTGGCCACAAAGGAAACGTAAACACCTTCTCACTGTGCTTCAGACCTTGTAGCACTGAAACTGGCCTGCAGAGACTAGCTGTGAACTCTGCTGTCAGACTGACTTGTGTATGTGTGCAGCACAAAGCACTTTAAAGTCATGGAGCTGAGTTACTTGGTGTCTAGCAGAAGTCTAGTATATGTGCTGCATGGCCCTTATACAGGAATCTCTGCTGAAATGGGGGTGGACTTGAAGAAACTTTCTCAGATGTAGATTCTTGAACTTGCTTTTGTGTTCCTGTCTGCATGTCCTGGTTCCTCCTTCCTGCACGCTGGTGTTCAGCTTGTTCAACTGCTTTCTGGCTGTTCAGTGACTTTACTGGAAAGAAAAGCTCAGAGACTGGAAATAAGCAAATAAAGAATTGGGAGTAGAAAGTGCTTATTTGGTAGTGTCAGTACAGCACTTGAGGGTTTACACTCCCTGTGCAGTAGATGACTAGGGAAGGGAAAAGAGTAGAGCTAAGAATACAAGGGAGTGTGTAGTGATGTTAGCTGCTCCTATTAAGTACACAGAGTTCTAGACCAGAAGTGCCATTTCACCTGTCAGTCCAACCTGTCCCTTTGTCCTGTGTTCCCTGCTTAGGCCTCTGCAATCTTTGTGCAGCTCCTAATGCATTAATGGTGTCTGAACTGTGACCTGAGGGCTTCTGTTGAAAGATTAATGAAAGCTAATCATGCTTATCCCTAAGCAATTAATTGCTATTATTGCGATGTTACATGGTGCACAGCAACAAAGTTTCCTACTCTTTCTAAATCGGCTAAACTTGTCATCAGAATGGTAGTAGATCAAAACTGTGAATCTAATTAGGTCAGATATGTAGCTGTTTATTGGAGCATCATGTAGAAGAACTACTTGGTTTCACTCCTAAGTTTTCAGAGATGCCAAGAAACAAAGTGGCTGCTCTCTGTGGCCTTTTAAGGGAAAGCAATTAACAACTAAACTGCTTTAAAATAAATAAAAGGTGTCACTTGTAATCATAGCTAACTGAAGGGAAGAAGAATATGGCCTTAACATGTGCATTACCTCATGAACAGGTTTAGGAGGTTTATCTTCTTGCTTTCAAGCTTTGCATGGAGCTAGGAGGAGCTGGTTTCTTTTCCATGAGTGTTAATGGAATGCTTCTAACTTGTTCCTGTGAGAAGCTTATGTTCTCTTAACTATGAAATGAGGGATTTTTTTAAATTAGCAAGGCACTTACTGCTTGGGAATAGGCTGTGGAGGCCAACGCTGGGTGTGACCTCACTGTCAGTGACACTCTGGATTTCTCACAGTAACTTCTGTGCACGTTTTAATCTGCCCTTGTCTTTTACAGCTATAATTAGCTTTTGGGGAAGCTAATTTTGGGGGCATTTTACCCTCTTTTTTCAGTTGTATTTAAACTACTGATGAGGTCAGTAAGCATACCGCTATGTTTAAGTTTTGTCTTTTGTTTCCTTGAAGGCAAACTGGATGAAGTATATGAAGCTTTGGCCAATGCTCATCCGAACATGACCGTATATAAGAAGGAGCAGATTCCAGATAGATTACATTACAAACACAACAGTAGAATTCAGCCAATCTTAGCAGTGGCTGATAAAGGATGGGAAATTCTGTATAAGAAGTCTGACTTTTTTCAACGTAAGTATTCTGTCTTTACAGTGCTGTGTTTTCCTAGACAGAGGCCTTACCTGGTGCTTTCTCTCCCGGTCTCAACCAGTGTTAATCTTTATTTTATTTTAAGTCTGGGAAGGAAAATTCTGTAGCTAAGTGTGTAGAATTTGTAGTTTATTTTTATCCCTGATGGGATGGGTGAGGAGGAACTGGACTTCCCATTTCAAAAAGTAAAACTTACTGAGATATCATCGTTCATGTGTTTTAGTGGCCACACACTTGAGGTCTTCTTGTGAGATCTAGCAAACTGACAAGCACTTTCTGAGAGATTAAAATGAAAGTTGTAACTGAACTTGCTGAGTAGAGGATGAATTGCTTTGTTTTGTCAGGTACTGTTTACTTGCTGGAGAAGGGTTGCGTTGGAAATACAGGAATGCTTTCTGAGTGGCCTCAGTTTCTGTGGATGTATTTGCTTACAGTAACCTTGTTCTATTGCTGGAAAGAGTCCTCAAATACTGTGTTACTGCACAGCAGTGATTTTCATTTACCTTGTAGGCTAAGATGCATTCTAGGTGACTTGGAGGAAAAAAAAAACACATTCCAGTTCCTCTCCTTGGGGTTTCAGATTTAGTATAGATAGAATGGAGATGGTAAACCACAGCTTTTGGTTAACTATGAGGAAAAATAAAGGTGTCATATGGTTAGTCCTTAGCTTTCTTAACTGAAAACCTTTTAAACTTTTCTGCTGGTTACGTAGCTGAAGGGTGTTACCTGTAAGACAAGTATTTCAGTTATTGATAGCTGATGACAGCAGCTATTTGTGCCTGCAGGTTTATTTACTTGTGCAGGGCTTTCAGTGCCCTGCAAGGAGCGCAGGCACTGGAGACCCACTAGTGAGACTTGCAAACTTTTCCCTTGTTGATGAGTAGATAGTGAGCAAAACAGGACAAAGTGTCAAAGCAGCCACAGCTTAAGTTCTGTCAGCTACTAGGAGTCACACAGTCTGTCTTTATATGGATTTCCCCTCCCTCACTCTCTCCCTCCAAGAGATCTGGTCCAGTTGCAAAGTTGGAGTTTTTCCTTGGGGAAAAAGAAGGAAACTTGGGTGTAGTCCAGGGTGCCATTGGCAGTGCTGTTACTGCCATGTGAGCTTACCTTTTTTTACCTCTTTGTTAAAAATAGCACTCTCCATTCTTTTTTTTAAAGCATCTTCTCTTTTCTAAGACTTGGTTTTTTGCTGAGAGACATTTATGCTGCTGGTCAAAATCATTCTCCAAAACTTGTGCAAGACTAAATGATGTCTGTTCCTTTTCTGCTTTCTGTTAATTTTAGCAAAAGGTTCAATGCTTGTTTTGCATCTCCAGGATATTGACCTTCATCTATCTTTCATTTTCAGCTGGTAATCACGGATATGACAACATTTTACCAGAAATGCATCCAATTTTCCTGGCAGTTGGGCCTGCTTTCAGAAAGAATGTCACAAAAGAAGCCATGAATTCTACAGACCTGTATCCCTTATTGTGCCATCTCCTTGGTATTAAGCCACTGCCAAACAATGGTTCTTTCAATGCTGTGAAAGACCTACTTGCTGAAGAAGTTCCCTCTGGAGCAGACACCTATGCTACTGTTGTAGGAGTCTTTCTGGGCAGCTTTCTTGTTATGGTATTTATTGCAGTTTTTGTTAAGCATTTTATCCTCATCCAAGCAAACACCATGCAAATGCAACACACTGAAGCTGCCCATCCACTGTTGCAAGATTAGTAACACTTGGTACTATTTCCTGTTTCATGCTTAATATAAGCTTACACAAAAAAAAAGTCACAAAAATGAACAGAGGTGGGTCAGCATAAATATGTGGAGTAAAAAGAAATGGGTGCTGATCCATTGGTACAACGGAGTACATACCAGGTATGCAGAGAAAGAGCATGTTTCTGTTTCAACCTACAACCACTTAGTCTTTCAGGGGTTGAAAATACTCTAGGGACACCTGGAAAACTGCAAGTGTGTAGATCTTGAATACCTGATTCTGACCTACTTTTAGGGAAATAACATCAGCTGAGGTGCGCTTCATAGACTATTACCTGGTGATTTAATTTAATTTAATTTAAAATTTAATTT
>NW_009919365.1:0-6028 GCF_000696875.1 Nestor notabilis
AACAAAACAAAACAAAAACAAAAACAAAAAACAAAGGGGGAAAAAACCAGGGAAACACCTTTGCTGTATTTTGTATGACCAGCTGGAAGATCTACCTGGAGGTAAGGTTCCTAAGCTATGAAGCTTGGAGATGGGGATGTAGGCTTGTGAAATGAGCAGAATACAAGAAACATGTCTCTTTTCAAAGTCAGGCTCAGTACCATCTACTCAATAACAATGGAGCCAAGCACTCAAAGGTCAGACATTGTGATGTCAGCAGCTCACCCCGTGATCCACCATTGTGGATCTTTACATTTTACCTCATTCTGTTCACTTAGAAAGCAGAGGTCAGGCTCTTGATACATCTTGGAAGTGGTATAAACACATTAGTGATTTTGAGGTACTAAAATAATAGTGACGGAGAGGGATACAAGGCAACCAAGCAGGACAGAGCATTGAAAACTTCCACAGACAGAGTAGCAGCACTGTGCCAAGGTAATGGAGTCCAAGTGATAAAAGAAACCTCCTCCATACTGCCTCTATCAGCTTAAACCTCCTGGCATATATTCTCCCATTTCTCCAAAGTCCTTCTACCCTACAAGTTACGTATTTCAGGAATATGATGCCACGGTGTCACGAGCTATTGACATTTTCAAAGACCTGAAAATCCCTTTAAACAACCTGCAAATTTCTGATGAACATCGCACAAGTCCATACACCTTTCTTCTTTAATTGGGGGTACCTTGTCTAGGAGCCTGAAAGTCATCTGGAAGCAACTCTGTGTAATTGAAGTCATACTATATAGGATCGTGTTGCTGGCGTTTACTGAGAAAGAGAAGCAAGACAGAACTATCATAAAATTTCAGGGTTGCGGTCACCCTTGTCTCATCATGTAGTATTGTAATAAGAAGTTTATAGAGAGGTTGGATTTTTAAGGACAGGCTGGGTATCAATTTGTTCCAAAGTTTTTATTGTGCTAATGAACTGTAACAGCTCTAATCTATTTTTAGATGGTGGCATTTCAAGCCTCTGCTCCTCAATTCAAAATCCATAATATGGCGATAATATACCACTTTTCTACCTTGCAGTGTCCATGAAGGCAGTAGTTGTGGGAGTCTGCAACAGCTAAGCATATAAAATATCTAAGCAGGGGAACAGCAATATCTACAAATTCTAGATTAGGAATTGTCTGAAAACACTTATTGTTGGATACTGGAGAAGTACTGTGGAAAGGATTGCTCTTCCTTTAGTTTTTCTTATCATAGTTCCAAACCACATTTTAATAGCTCCTGTCAAAGACAGACACTTGGCTAGATGAGAACTTTGGTCTGACCCAGAATGGCTATCTTATATTATATTCTTCCCTGAGGTACTACAAGGACTAATATGGTACAAAAGAATGAGGCAAGGAAAACAATTACAATCTATACAATTTATTTTCACATTCATGATTATTATTCTACAAAATGTATGCCAATTATCCCTGTCTGCTTCTCCAGCCATTATTAATTGGTTGATTACACAAAGCAGAAGTGGATGAGATGTGATCTGAAAGACCTGAGAGTGGATAAGATCCTTGAGGCTAAATTCACAGAAGGAAATGCTGCAGCTGTAATTTAAAAAGAAAGTACCTTCAGACCTGCTATGGTTGTGTTTTCTTACAGACCCCAGCAGAAAGAAAACCAAACAAAATTGAACCCATACCACATCTTTGGTAGGTCTGCTGTGTCCAACCTACTATGGACACAGCGCATGGGAACAAACACGTTTTGGCTCTGTTGGAGTACATAAGAGTAGCCAGTATAGCAAACATTTCTCTTTCACATGCTGTCTCACCTGGCTCTACCTTCCCCAAAGAGATGATTTAGTTCTTTTAAAACAGTATTGCCCACTATGTAGCATCACCCATAGAAGCAACTTCTGCTATCTCCCTGAAAAGAAGCAAGCTTGTTTAAATTCAGTTTTAACTCCCATATCCACACCTCATTCTAACCACAGCCCCAAGCTGGAAAACCTGAACTTTGACATTTTCTTTTTTTTTTTTTTTTGTTATTGTTCACAATTAGTTAACTAATTCAGACAGACCAAAAATCAGTTACAGAGAATTGATTTGGACACATCTCTGATCATACACAAGGCCCATATAAATCAGATTCATTTTCACTAAAATCAAAAGAAGTGCTGCTGGTGACAGCAGCAGAGATAGGATTTTACCTCTGGGAAGAATAATAGATAGCAGGAGGCAGCCCTCCGCCATTCTACATCAATTGCTTGCCACAGCCCTGGCTAATCTTTTTAGCTAGTCAAAGCATATAGTGTGTTACAGAAGATCTTTGAATAACTTCATTGGAAGCCAGCTGAAGCCATGACAAACTGACTTTCACTGAACATCTTAGCCAAAATTTGAATGTAGATTTTTAAAGTTAAAAACTTACTCTGATATGTTATCATGCTCCCTGATCTCTCTTAAAGACACTGAAAAATGGTCTTCCTTGAGGATCTCTCCTGTATGCACATCTCTCGCTCTCCAATTAGACATCAGTCCATTAGGTATTACTAATCCACACATATATGTGAACAGCAAAATAATATATTTCTACAAGCAGCAACGCAATGCAGCAAGAGCTCACATGCAAAATCTGAGCACAACCAGATTACCACAAAAAACAGGGTTTGGAGCATCTTACCCTTTAACCAAGCAAGTCAGTGAAAACAAGGACTTTTCAAATCAAAGTCTGCCAGAATTTACTGTAGCAGTTCAAGACTTTTTCTGCTCCTACCAAACTCCTCTGTCTTTATCCTGCAGTCCTCTACCCACAGGACACCACAGACAGCCCATTAGCTTAAGCTGTCAGTGAAGGTAGGTTGACAGTAAAACACTGCAGCCTGAATGGGGCTACTGAGGTGCAGGCACATACCTGCTCACTGCTGATATATTTGACCTCTATGGTAACACGTGGCAGAGATGAGGGGCAGGCAGCTGCGGAGAAAGGGATAAAATGCAGTATTACACATAGCCTTGCTCTTCTGTCAGGTCCCACTTACGTGCCTTATGGGTTGTTGGATGGGGTTTTGACCCTTTCAGTCCAGACAGGCATGCTATCATCTCACAATTTCATTTGCAAGAATTGAAAATGCTGGAAGGCAGGTAATTGTTACTGGTGCAAACTTGGAGACCTATAATTGTTCCATTTTTTGACTTCTGGATATTCATTTGGACCCTTTCTCTTGAAAACGAAGGTTTGCACCTCTGCTTCCTTCTTCCCTTTATCACCTTTCTTGATGTCTCTCCCTAGCAAGGCCACACTTCTGCCAGCACAGTTAAAATACTCAGGCGATGCCAGTGGCTGTTTAAAATGTAAAGGGACAGAAATGATTAGTGCTATCAAACTTTTCATTTAATGGAAGTTAGACAAGCCACAGGCATATTTGTACCTGCAATTGCTTGCTCCTTCCACTGTTGTGCCCCATAGATCTGCTTGTTTCAATTGACCCTAAGGCAGTAACCCTCAGAATGTATCCATATTGTTCTCTGCTTTCTGCTGACACATTTGCAAATCACAGATTTAATGGTCATAATTCTCACATTTACAAACTCAGACTGTGCAGTCCAGCCCTGCATTTATTTCCAGATAGAAAGACAAAGTCTTGATTTGTCCAAATTATCCAAGCTGCGGCTAAAATAGCTAAAGGAGTGCGTGGGGCTGTTTGGGATTTTTTTCCCCAAGGCTTTAATATTTCTATTAGATACTGGAAGCAATAGGATTTACATACGCAAAGGACCCACATAAAACTGGGTCTTGTATTATTCAGTCGCCAGTAAAAACATTCCAGGCACAAAGTGTTAACAGAAGAAACAAAAGAGAGGAAAAGTGAGAGAGGAATCATGACCATCAAGGAGGTGAAATGATTCCCCCAGATCACATAAGTCAATACCCATGAAAACCTAACTCATTGGAATCCCTTAGCACAGACTGTGGTAAAGTCCTGCTTCTCCCAGGGTCAGATCATACAGAATTGTCCTCAAACATACAGGATTATCCCACAATCTATCATTAAAGAAATAAATTCCCCAGCAGCAGGATCATATACAATAATCATTTGCAAAGTAAATCTTAAGTCCCGTATTGAAATCAGTTCTGCTCTGTCAAAAATACGAGTCATGTAAAAGTTCCTGACTGTTTTATGCCTGCCTCAAAGGAGTCTGCTCTACAGACTTTTCAACCTTGAAATCCCCTTTCCACTCCTTTTTTTCCAGCTTTGCTTCACTACCATATACGAAACTTCACCTCTTGGTCAGAATTGCTCCAGCTGAAGAGGGAGAGGGATGACTCTGCCCCTCTGGAGCCCGTTAAAAGAAACTTCGACTAGAGCATCTTCTTGTATTTTATTTATTTATTTATTATTCCTAGCAGTGGCTCTGCATTATTGATTTTGGGTTTTATATGTTACAATATAGGAAGGAAGAAAAGATGTATTTTAAATGCCAAAAAGATCATACTTTCTGGTTTGTTTTTCTTTGCCAGAGGGACTAAGTGCATGTTCACTTCTTCAGTTCCTGATGTTACAATCTGTTATGTTGTTACCAAAGGCTCATAAGGAGCTCCTGTTTGCATTTCCTTAATCAGCCTTTAATTCTCCATAAAGGCAGAGAGAAAAGATTTCAATGAGTTTTAAAGACTGTAATTTCTGTGGCAATAGTCATATAGGGGAATTACATAGGTGACAGTAGACCCTGTGATAGGATATGTCCTCTGGAACAATAAGTAATGATTATAGTGTCAGAAACAATTCACTGCAAATATGGGGAGGGGTGTCTTTCTATTGCACCACGAAAAATCCTTCTGCTGCACCTAACCTGCCTTTTACCCATCTCTTCAGAGGGGATTGTATTTGAATGTAACTGATTAATAAAAAAGCATTTTCTAGAACTGTACATCTTTCTTTTTCAGAGGAGGCGGTCTCAGAGCATAGTGATAGGAACATAATAATTTGCTTTATAATCAAATAACCAACTCATATGTGGATACCATGAATATGTTCATTTAGACGACCAAGCAGCAGGGTATATAAGCTCTTAATTGACTTTAATATGTGAAAAGTAACATTAGCTAGAGTTTCACAGGTTTGATATCATAAAAGCAATTCATGAATTGGAATGACTAGCACAAATTGGAACACAGAAAGTCACCATGGGTCAGACTTCCTCTCTATACCCAGTATTCTTTCCAGCTACTATCAGATTCTTTCTCATATCATCAGTCACAAATCCAAAGAAGGTCAAGAAGGATTAGAAAAACCTTAAAAAAAAGAAGAAAAAGAAAAGAAAAATAAATAAAAATGAAACGATTATACAACTGAATTCTGAAAAGAAAAGGATAAAACTTGAGAAAGTTTATTGCTGGCAGTAGGTCAGTCCTCAGGGGTGGTGGAATGAAAAGTAGTTGTAATTATCAGCTCCGCATGTTTGTAGTCATTAGGGATTGCTAACTACCTTTAATCATGGCTATGGTTCAGTTCCCTCAGGGCAAGGGAGCAAGCATTTACACCTGCAGCCAGTAATTACAGCTACCTTCACTCCCCTGCCATGAAGGGACAGAGCCGCTGCTGGCAACGAGCAGTTGGGAAAGGTGGTGTTAGAGAAGCTGCGCATACAGCCAGGCCCAAAGGATGGATGCTCTGCAAAACAGTTGGGATGTACCGCTTTAAAACCTGGGGTTAATGTAGGCACTCAAAAGTGACATAAAACATGCCTCAACTTAAGTCTTGTCTAGACCCCTGAAAGTTAAGACTAGCTAAAACCATGAAGTCTGATATAATTTCAAACTGTAATATGCTGATTTCCAAACACGGTGTTCTTTAAAGAAAAAAATCTAAATTCTTGCCCTGAAATATCTCATCCCCTACACAGTTTTATACTTGTATATACACAGCCCTTTCTAAAGAGACATAAAATGTTCATGTATTGATATTTATATTGATGTTTATATTTATACTTATATTTATACTTATAAGTTATTAAGAGATCCTATGTAAAGGAATATATTAT
>NW_009919366.1:0-7748 GCF_000696875.1 Nestor notabilis
TATATATTATCATCTTAAAAATAGATTCTTTCAGTTACTAGGCTGCACAGTTAGCCCAAACTGGTATTTTGGGCTGCTCATCTCTGCAGCGTACAGGTTTGGAACTGGAGCTTTGGCTGCCAGTTTTATTGCTGTGTAAGAAAGTGCTTTTGCCAAGGGAAATGGGAGCCTGTGTGCTCAGAGCAACATGTAGAAGTAGACTTTTGTTCTCTGAACATTGAGGGCCAATGCACCTACTTATGCCAATAATCTGCGGTTGGAGTCAACTGCCTCTTGCTGCCTTCTGTCAGGACAGTATTTGTCCATGAGACAAATCCTGGGCTTACATTCAGATTACACTGATGGAATCCCAGGCTTCCCTTCCTAATTTGGAAAACAATTTCTGTGTTGCAGTTGGTTCTCTGGTGACTTGTGGTCTCTCCTGTCTTCCACTCTAATAGGATATTGGTGCAGGCAAAGGCAAGTACTATGCTGTCAACTATCCCCTCCGGGACGGAATCGATGATGAGTCCTATGAAGCAATATTCAAGCCGGTGAGTTCGAATATCACTCACTTTGCTGAGTGATTCCTTGTGGTTCATACTTTGTCATTGGGTGGCTCATGAAGCCAGTCTTTGGGGAGATTGATTCAGTCTGTATTCCTCCCTAACAATTGCAGCCTGTCAGCAGTAAGCTTCTCTTTGTAAGAACCTCAGTGTTACCAGTATAGGGGAGTCAGCAGCTGTAGGAACAGTAGGGATGTCTTCATGTCACTTGCTGACATGGATATTACTGTGTTGCTGTGACACTGTCCTGTGGAGAGTGTGTAACAACGAGTTTCTTGTTTAGGTGATATCTAAAGTGATGGAGACGTTCCAGCCTAGCGCAGTTGTCTTGCAGTGCGGGTCAGATTCTCTGTCGGGGGACAGGCTGGGGTGTTTTAATCTGACCATCAAAGGTAAGAGTACTGTACAGTGCCTGTATTGGATGGGCATAACTGATAAAATGAGATTTCATTGGAAAGTTTGTTGTTCTTATGCCATGAGGCTGTGACCTTGCTTTCCCCCGCTGCTTTTGCTGCAGGTCATGCCAAGTGTGTGGAGTTTGTAAAGAGTTTTAATTTGCCTATGCTGATGCTGGGAGGAGGTGGCTACACAATCCGCAATGTGGCTAGATGCTGGACCTATGAGACTGCTGTGGCTTTGGACACGGAAATTCCCAATGGTAATTCTCCTGTTTGAAGCAAGACTAAGGACTAAGGGACACTCTAGTAACAGAGCACAGGAAAATGATGTTGCTGTGGGAGAGGTAGCAACCCTGAGATGTTTCATTACCTCTTGATTATTACTTTGGAGGAGCTTTTGGATGCCTTCGTTTGCAGTAGCTCTTGTTTGCATTCTAGTCCTGCAGCTCTCCCTTCCAGCAAAAGGTACCCAGCAGCCTTGCCAACTTACTGAAATGAGATGACCTTGTACTGAAAACTTTGGTGTGCACTGATAGCATTTAACTGCCAAGTAAGCTTTGACTGCACTGTTGCCAAATTATCTGCTTTGATCTGAATTTGGGCTAGGAGAGCTTTGGCTCCTATGCCCAGGTAAACGCAGTCGTGCTTTTCTGTAGAAGTATAAAGTGTTTGTGGTATTTCATCACCAGTCCAGCAGTAATTTGGTGTTTATTCCTTTTTAACTTGCCTGCAGAACTTCCGTATAATGACTATTTTGAGTACTTTGGACCAGATTTTAAGCTCCACATCAGTCCCTCAAACATGACTAACCAGAATACCAATGAGTATCTCGAGAAGATCAAGTAAGTGTTTGCTCCTCTTCGCGAGACTGACACCTTCCACTGAGGGCTTCACAGCCGCGGATGGCATCTTGCTGACGGAGGTGTTCCTTTCCTGGCTGGCTCTAGGCAACGACTCTTTGAGAATCTGCGCATGCTGCCTCATGCTCCTGGCGTCCAGATGCAGCCAATTCCTGAGGATGCTGTTCAGGAAGACAGTGGGGATGAAGAGGAAGAAGATCCTGAGAAACGCATTTCAAGTATGTGCTTGTCTCTGGTGTGGTTGTGTTGCCTGGCTGGGCAGTGTACTATTGCAGAGCCTGTGGGTGCCAAAGCTGGGCAGGATGTGTTAGCTGGAGAAGCATGCAGGCTTCAGACTGAGTTACCTTCATAAAGAGAGGACGATAGGTGATTTAGATACAGCTTGATTCTGTAGTCCTTCAGTTGGAATCTTCCCATTGATGTTGTAAGATAAAGTGATGATGCTCAGCACTGCAGGGCTGATAGATTTTTATTTTTTTCCCTTGGAGAGGCAGCACTCTTGCCAAATGATTTCCATAATGGAAGAACCTAGGCTTTAATGTGAGAATTTAAACAGTTCCTGTGATGTAGGTGCTATGATGCTTTCTGGGAGACTGTCAGGTTTGATCCCACAAGTTGTCTTCCACAGTGAAAATGGTAGTTTATATCCAGATTGGCTGATGGCCTTTAGATCTGGCAGACAGATTTTCTCAGTGTGAGGTTGGTTAACTTGCTTATGCTGTCAAGTCTAGACATCACACTGTACCTGTTCCGAGTGGTATGACTGTTCCAAGTCGTACATGTGATCTGGGATCTTGGGCATGAGCAGTTGGAGTGATGAGCTTAAAAGATACAGCATGTAGAAAGATAAAGTTTTTATCATGGCCTAATTCTGACTTACATAGGCTTGGTAGTTCATTCCAATGTATAGATGCACTTGGAGAAGTTAGTGCTTGGTCTCTCCTGACTTCTAAATCCCCTGAAACAACTCCTTGTCCTCTTCATGCTCAGTCCGCAATTCTGACAAGAGAATATCATGTGATGAAGAATTCTCTGACTCTGAAGATGAAGGGGAAGGAGGGCGCAAAAACGTTGCCAACTTCAAGAAAGCTAAACGTGTGAAAACTGAAGAGGAAAAGGAGGAAGAGGAGAAGAAGGGTAAGGTTGAGAGCTAGGACTAGAAGCCCTCCCAGCTCTGGAACTTTGCTTGGCATGTACTTTCCTACTGCCCTACTGTGTGTCTTTTTGGTTTTTTCATAGATGAGAAAGAAGAGGAAAAGGCAAAAGAGGAGAAAGCAGAACCCAAAGGGTGAGCCCCATCTTTTGGCATTGTGGTTAAATAGCACCCATTCCCTCAGTGAGATGTTGCAGAAGTTGAGGGGTTGGAGGAGGGACATGGTGATTTGGGTGGCTTTGTCGTGGGCTCTCAATGGGAAGAAGTTTGCCTGTGTAGAACCCTACACCCGATAAAGCACTGTGAGAGCCTCCATGGAAGGGGCTTAATACTGTGCCTTCATTAGTAACGTTACAAGTTTTAGATGAAGATGGGCCATATAAGCAGCATTTTTAGGGTCAAGCAAGCAACCCTGACTTGTTATGAAAGCTTGGGCTGCTTGTTTGAACCAAATTCTTCACTGCTTGCTTCCACAGGGTGAAGGAAGAGACGAAATCCACCTGAGATAGCTGCAGCTGGACAGTACTGTCAGTGCATAGCTGTCATAGGTTAGCTTCTCTGGTTGCCTCCTATTCCATAGGATTTATATTTTATATATGTTTCTGTATATATTTCTATATAAATATATAAATGACTTGAGAACTGTAAATTATTCCTTGCTGCACTCTGCTGGGAGCAGATAGGGAGGATTCTGCAGAGTAGACAGACCTGCACTGCCCAGATTTGGTTACTGGGAAGTTTCACTCTTGCCTTCCACTGCCTCCTTAGTGTGTCTAAGAAAAAATCATTTCCTTTCTTTACTCTTTCCTCTGAAATAACCACCCGTGGAAAAGAATAACTTAAGTAGAAGTAGTATCTGCATTTCCAGTTAGGTGGAAAGATGGCCATGAATTTTCTTTCTCCTGCTTTATATCCTTTTTGTTTTGTGGGAGAATCCAAGTTCCTGAATGAAGCCTGTGAGAGACTGATTATTCCTTTGGTTTTCAGTTTGATTCCATCATGGCAAGTAACTGCAAGCTGGTGCCGCTTCTCAGGGTCAAATAGTGCAGTTCTTGAATAGAGTCGGCTACCTCCCTGCAGCAAACTTGCAGAAAGAGATGAAGCAGCTTAAAAGCAATCTGAAAAGTGAACCAGCCCCAGAGCCCTGAGGGTGCAGATCTGGAAAATGCAAACTGAAAATCACCTTCATGTGGTGGTTAACACTTTCCAAGCTCTTGCAGATCCAGTTGGTGTGGCATTCTGCATCTCGAGTAAGAGAAGGGATGAAACTTTTATACCTTTTTTTTTCTATACCTACGCCCTTCTTTGGGGAGGGAAGTGAGTTACTGCCCATTTGGCTGCCTGCTTTGCTTTCCCTGCTCATTGAGGCCACGCTGCATGTGCCATCTTGTGCTTTCCTCAGTACTGAGCCACGTCCTAGGCTGAAACCGCCGCAGAAATTCCCAACTTGTGTACAGAGTCTGGCTGACATCTCTTGTGGATGTGTATCACTCACTGAAAAACTCTTCTCTGAAGTGAAGTTACAAACATTTTCAAACCAAACCTTTCCTCTCTCTTGCTCTCAAGGCCAGTAAGCAAGGAGACCCTTCTTATCAGCCTCCTGAGCTGTTATCTTTATAAGGGAACAGCAGATGGGGCTCTGAGTTTTTATAACTACTCCTCTTCCTACTCCCACGCATTATCTCACATGCAGAGGTCTTTTGTGACCAGAACTGGCCTTTCTTTTGCATCTCGTTGTGTACAGCTGATCATTCGATAAGCTTCTGGGAAAATGCTTTGCTGAAGTTTTGCAGGCAGTTTTGACTCGCTGCTCTCCTTCCTCAGGGGGATTCCTCTGGCCCCAAGAGGATCTGTACCTCCCACGGAGCACTGCTGATGGTTTCAACTCTAATAATGCTGCTAACTTCACACAGGTTATTTTTTAAATGTTTTATTTTTTTAAATACTTCCTTTCCCTTTTCCACCATGAGTTTTTAAGTCTCTTTTTGAATCTGAGTGACACCTCACTCCAGCTTTTCAGTGTTTGTATGTGAAGCAAGAGAGATCAGTGTATCTTTGTGTTGGGGTTGGGGAGGGGGGGATATAGTGTGGTTTTTTAAAGATGCTTTTATTTTGAATTTTGAGAATCTTTGTAATAAAACTGGTACGTTTCTATGGGTGGTGTGAGTTTGTGCTGCTTTCTGCTGAGAAGAAATGCTTAAGAGCTGGGGTTTAGTTTGTTTTCAGAGCCATTGCTGGAAAATGGAGCGGTAGCTTGGTCATGATCATGAAGTATAATGTAGGTCACAGCCATAAAACACAGCAGCTGTAACAAAGCTTTGGAAAGAAAGATGAGGTGAGGCAGGATTGCTTTCCCTCTTTCAGGAAGAGGGGTGGATGTGTAGGTTTAAATGCCATTCACCAAAGCATTTTATTTGGAGAATGCTTTATGCTGCAGATGAAAGATGGCCTCAGTTTCTTTGGTTGATGTTTGGGGGGTTTTGTGATTTGTTTTTTCTTTTCCCCTGTCCTTTACAGAATAGCCTTGAAATTTTCCTCATGGCCTTTCTCTCCACAAAAAGTAAGTCAAAACACCACAGGGTCTGTGTGCTTACAACTTTCCTAAGGGTCATGGGGGTTGTTTGTCTCTTTCCTCAATTACAGCTGGGTTCTCATCCAGCAGCACTGGCTTCGTGGTGTGTTTGGAGTTGGTCCTTCATGCAATAGATGCTCTGAAAGCAACACTGATCTGGCAAAAGAATGTTCTGGGAAGGGAGCATCTTTTGGATGAACTTCAATGGGTTTTATCTGGTATTCAAGTGTAAAAAACTTATATAAGTAAGAGCAGGATAATTCTGTAACTTGAGCAGGGATCACACCTGGAATGGGCACAAAAGGCTCATAAGCAAAAGATGGTAATTCTGCTGTTGCTGTTGTCACGACAAAGCTTTGTATGGCACAAAACTTTGTTGTGACTTTCCTTGCTGGAATATTACTCCAGGAAACTCTGTTATCCCCTTTGCCACAGCAGACAATTGAAATCCTCTCCTCCTTGAACAAAATCAAGTGCACCATTGAGGTGACCCTGGCCAGCTCAGCTCATGCTCCCCAATGAGCAGCCCTCCTCTTCCCAGTGTCTCCTAAAATGGCTGCCAGGCTGCTGCGCTGGGATGTGCTGAGCCCTGCATCCCACCGGGGGCTTGCTGCAGCTCCATCTCCTGCCACAGACCCCCAGCAACCCTGGAAATCAGTTGCAGACCAGTGACTACATTTAAAATACCCATTTTTTTGCACCCTCCACATAACTAGGGATGAACATCAGGCTGCGTTTGGAATCAGGTCACTTGCTTTAGCTGTTGATAGGAGGATGTGCTATGTAAAACTAAGAGTTTTGGTTATTTCCAACTACTGCAGGGCTACAGAAGATGGTCCTCACTCCAGGCCCCACCATCCCGTTGGGCAAACAAGGGTCCTTGCCTCCATCTCCTTTGCCAGCCCAAACACCAGGAGCTAGATGGGAATTAGGAGCAGGCCATTAAGTGCAGCGGCTGCTGCTGCAGTGCTTGCAGAGGCCACAGCCCTCAACATCTGCCCTATTGCCTGTTAGGAAACATCACCTCTGTCCCTGTGCAGGTTGATGGGACAAGTGATAGTAGCACCCATTTTCTCTTTGCAAGTAAATCTGCTCTCAGTGCATGGTTCTTGTGCTCCAAGCTGTCTTTTCAGGAAAGAGGAGCCCATCCTAGTCTAAAAGAATATTTATAATTAAAGAAACCAAGCTTAAAAATGGGAATTTCACCCAGCAGCCCTCCTAGGCCCTTCCTTATCAGTAAAGGCTTTTTCTTTCCCCCCTACCTGATCCCAAAGAACACAGGCATGGAGCAGCCAGCTCAACCCTGAGCCCAAGGCAGCGACAAGAGGCTTGTGTGAGAAAGTCCTTTGTGGCTGCAGCTCTACATCTGCTGCAAGTCAATTAATGGGGCTGGAGTGATTAAATACAGCAGCTGGTGAACTAAATAAGCAACTAGGACCATCCCCAGCCCTTAGCCAGGACAAGGAGGACTCGAGCTCACCCATGAAGGGGTCACCATTTATTCCTTTCAACTGTTACAAGAAAACCCATACAGCTTTTTTTCTGTCTTTTTAGAAGTTAGAAAATTGCAAATCAAGTGGTTTGGCCATTAAAAAAAAGAAATTATTTACAGAGAAACCCAACGTTGCTTCACAGTTCACAGCTGCATGTCCCTCCCCCTGTCCACCCCACACCCCCAGAGCAGGATTAAACACAGCAGACTTACAAGCTTTATGGTTTTAAGCCAAGAGTAAGATGTTATAAAAACCTAACCAGATTAGCTCTTAAACCATTGATTTCTAGGAAAAAAAGCACAAAATACTTTCATTTAAAGTCAGAACCAGGAATGTAAACTGAGAGAGAGAAGAAAAAGGATCCTTTGAACAATCACTGGGCTTCGAGGACGGCCGGGAGCCGGCTGCGATCACAAACTGTAATTCCAGTTATGTCCAGGATAATCTCCCTCCACCGTCGTAAAGGAGTCAGGTAGAACTACTCCGAGTTGTAGTGGCGGTGGTGGGAATCCAAACTAGCTCTCTGGATGGAGAAGGGAAGAAATCACTTGGGGAGGGGGTTGGTTTTGGAAAGCTGCGTCAGTTTGGGTGGGACGGAGGTGTGGGGGGAAGGCAGTGAGTCCGTGACATTCCCGGGGTTGGGACATTCCAAGAGGGATCTACTCCTTCTGCTCTGCCGCGGTTGCTGTAGGCTCAGGGCCCGCAGGTTTTGAGGGTTCCCGTGGCT
>NW_009919367.1:0-9874 GCF_000696875.1 Nestor notabilis
AACCACGACACTGTGATAGTCAAATCTTGCAGTCGTGTTCACTGACCCATGGTTGAGATCTGCACCATAACTAGTTTTGCAAAACATGCACCCCTCTAGTTTTTGGCTTCCTACATAGAAACCAAGATAAGCAAATAGAAAGCAGCATGTGCTAAGCTTATGTTCCAGGAGGCGATAAGATGTAGCCACATCTCAGGGTTTAAAGAACCATCAAGAACTATCAAAATCATAGGACATCCATAGTTCATATTTTCCTATTAATTATATGCAAGAGAGTCCACATGACTGAATAATATCTGTTACAGCAGTATCTGCAACAACCAGACTTTGTCTGTCTACCAGTATTACAAAAACACTGTTCTTAAAGACAATATCCTTTTTACTGCTGCTGTTCATAGGAGAATTTGGTCTTCTACAATATGCACACTTTTGCATTATTTACTGCTTGAATCAATATATGAACTTTACAGACTATATTAACTCTTATATTCATATACAAGTTACACACACTTTAGTTCTGAGCCAGTCTTTACATAAAAATAGAATGCATATTTACATCTTTGCTGAAACTCTGGTTTTGTTCTTACCTCTAAATTTAATTTTTCTGTTCAAGGTTAAAAAAAAAACCAAACTAAAACCCCCACATAATTTAGAAAAAGGAATAGGAAACATGAGAAAAAGGTTTAGAAGGACAAGCAAGTTTTCCTTTTGACATCAGCAGCCTATCTACAGCTAAAAATCCTTTCATGATTAATTATCTAGGGGACTTGTTTCTTTGAACAGTACAAGAAGCACAGTTCTGCATAGTTTTGTATGTCTGATATGTCTAGTTTTCACTGAGAATTTGCATATTGAACTCCAGTTGCACTGGCAAGCAAAAAAACACCTTTATTTTACAAAATATTGTGTGTCTGGGCATGTCCTCAGGTAGCTGACTAAAAAGTTATGTTCAGTGACAGCAGAGTTTTCAAAATCGATGAAGGGAATTAGAAGCTTGTTTTCCAAGTGCCAAAAGGATCATTATCTCCTTTTGATTCTCTAAAAATACTAGTCTATAAACCTTTTTAATTTCTTTCTAGTCTCTGGGGCTCAGCTATTAAATGTGGGGTATCGGTGTTTTTCTATTCTACTGATACAGACAGCAAAGGCTCATGTTACAACTGGTTTGCTATTCCAGCAGCTGTGAGGGGCCTGTGGTCAGCTGCAGGGCATTCTCATACTACAGTAGCACTGATTAGATTTTAAGAAAAAAAGGAAAAAGCTTTCCTGTCTTAAGGTGGGACAGCATGCCTCCATCTCCTTTATGATGAACGAGTTTTAGTGTGCAGACTGGGAAAAGGCATCCTCCACAAATAGGGTTTAAAGAGTTTCATGGATTATTTATAAAACACCTGAATGTGATGCTTTATACAGAAACAAGTGCTCCTTCATTACACTCTTTTCTGGCAGCAGAGAAGGATTTAGCATTAAGCAGTAAGTTGAGGACAGAAGGGTACTCCAACTGTAAGAATTTCTCTTCTAAGAGTGGAACAATGCTTGTATCCTGCTCTTAGATTTAGGAAGGTTTCCATTAGGTACAAAGACCCAAACATACACAGAGTAGCAGTTCATGGAACTGAATAATGCATGTTGGACTGCAGATGTAATACAGGATTTGCAGGTGCTTTCAGTTTCAGTCATGGCACTATTATTTTTCACTCTAGTGCAGTGTAGAAGGCTGTTCTTGCCCTAAAAATCTACATTAACTTGAAATCTACCTTGCAAGGCTGAATCTTTGTAAGAAAGGCCGTATTACTCAGATTATCAATGGATGTATCAATAGAGTTAACTCGAAAAAAGACAGAAGCATTTGTACAAACTTGAAAAGGTAAGAAGGTAAAAGAGATTCTTTCTGTGTCTACCCCACCCTAACTTGTACTTCTTCACTTTACATGAAGATGGCTTCATGTTATTTAAGTTACAATGGGTAATTTTTCAATCGTTTTTTCAGTTGGACTCTCTCATTTGACATCCGAATTGCCAGAACACCTTGATCCAGTAAAAATACTTGGATAACATCTAATCCATTATTGTAACATTTGTGTGTAACATGTGGAACGTGATTGTATTGCATACAAAACTCTTACTTGAATAACATACCATGATGCAGACAAAGCTTAAGATCCAGAGTGTATGTTAAAATTTAATTTAGGTAGGTATCTGCTTTAACCAAACAAGTGCTGTTGTCTTAGAAAACACTTCAAATCTAAAGTGCAGATGACATGAGTGGAAGATACATAATGTAGTGAAACATGATTTTCCTCATTTTATAGGTCTGTGGGTATAAAATTCTCTACCTGATTGTGGTCGGAAGTCATTTAGTCAGTTTGATTTCTTCAATAATGATATATTTTCTTTAGAAAGCCTTATGCTGTGAGGTCTCAGAAAAAGGAATAGTTCAGTGGTCAGAACCCAGGCCCACAGCTGAGATATTCAGGGTTCCAACTCTAGATTTGACCTCAATTTGCCCTGTGAATTTTGAGAAATGACTTGTAAGAAGATCTTTCATAGTACTGTAGGGAATAAACGTAGGCATATGGACAAAAACAAGACCTCATCTAATTTACACCACTAATGCTTGTATCACAGTTAAAAAATAAAGTTGGTTGCTTCCATCTTATAAATACCAGTCACCTAACTCATAATCATCAAACCAGTCAATATTATACCTAAGCTATTATGTAGGCTGCATTTGGGTCATCAATTGAGTTTATATAAACTTGGAAGACACATGAAATCTTTATTGAATAAAAGAGAATGCTGAATTACTGTATTGCCTATCTACCTTATGCTTGTCCGAGGAAAATAAAACCATTATGGCTCTGTGACATCCTTTCTAGAAAAAGGAGAAGGATATACAGATAAATACACACTCATGCACCCAAAAGGCAACAGAGATTGCCTGGCAGGCTTGGCTTTCCTGAATCAAAGAGAAAACAAATCAGATACTGCATTTTTACCACTTGTACCATTTGTTTCAGGAAGAAATTAAACCATTTTAAAACAGCAATATACACTCAGGAAAACATGAGGAGTTCCTTATTGCAAAACCAGACAAAGTGACCTAAGGTTTAGCAGAAGTGTGGGCCAGTGACTGTTGTTTTCAGAAGAAATATACCTGTATAAACACACCTCAAGTTCTTCCTGACTCCAGGAAACTCTGCACAGCTCAGAGCTCTAGTTGTGGTATATGAAATGCAGGAAGATGACCATGGAGGACACAGTTCAGTGGTAATGCAGTGATTGTTATTTGGTAAAACAAAGTATTAATTAAAGAATCCTGTGGAAAAATAATTCTTTACATGTAAAAACAATGAATGATTACTCAAACAAACTCTAGGCTCATTGATAGTTTTCTGAGATACGTTTGTTCAACTAAATTTTTATTATATTTTCTGTACCTCAAGACATATCTATCCTTATAATAGTCTCAGAACAATTTTCCTACAAAATTTATATCCTACATATATCAAATTCACATTTTGTAATGTCAGTATAAACAGATGATAAACTTAAACCAAAACATTCCTGTGAATTCATTCTTGGATCTTCTTTACAATAACAATTTACAACTTCCAAAAAGGTCCGCTATCAGACTTACATAGTAGGTTACTATAACAGATCTTCCCTGTTCTTTGTTACCTGAATAAGTCCATATGGTAACTTCCAGCATGATTTTGGCCCTAGGTAATAGTAAAACAAATTAAACAAACATTTTTTCAGGTACTTAGATGAAGTAACATGCTTGCACTGTTTGCAGAGAGGACAATCCTTTAACATTTATTCCACTGATAAGTAATTGATAGATTGATAATAGTTCACATTGCCTCCTAGAAACGCATAATATTAAACACTGCTGTATCTGTGCAGGATAACACAGTGCTGAACACAAATACATCAGTTCTACCCTAGCAAGGTTGTTCTGTGTTTTGTTGTTTAGTTCCAAATTTGTGGAAGGACTGTTGATACACTGCAGTTATATTGTATAAAGCCAGTGTTACAGAGCAGGTTCAAGTTTATATTGGATATAAACATACTTTTCACATGTAGTACTGTATTTCATATTATCTACAGGGAAAAGTAATGAACGAATTGGAATGTTAATGTTCTATAGCTACTACATCACTTATTTCACACTGGTTAGTTAAAAGTAGTTGCAAAATCAAGGTGAAGACTCCCACAGAAATGTGTAGATCCTGAAACACTGCGGTAACTGATCCCCTCTGTCTCCCAAGAAACTACAGTCACTTTGTGCCTCAGACTCATTCTCCCATGCCTGGTTATATTCCTGCCTCTCTGGGAAACTAAGCATAAGCACCCTGCCCTATCTTAGCAAGGAACAGTTTATCTATAGGATAGAAGTCACTCTGCAATATTCCAGTATTCAAGATACTGAAAGAAAGTAACTACCCTGTCTATGTACATTTAAGGTGTGTTAAGGGTTCCAGTAGTTGTGTAGCAATACAGAGGAATCTAGCTCTCTGACCAAAACAAAATACTTAATTACTGCAATGATTAATACAATTTCTTTTTTTTCCTGTTGAAAGTATACCACCAACTTTCTTAAATGAAGCTCATTTCAAAAAAAAGAATTAGAACCACATTTATAGATTAAAAACAAGAAGATACAGATGACTTAATTAGCAACATTGAAACCATTTGAATTTATAACAGAAAAATTGTAAAATATTTTTCTCTAGAAAATGTCTGTTGTAGTAAAAGAATCTGTCAAGTTCCAACTCAATCTACAAAACATTAACATAACAGAAAACAGGTTTTGTTTTGAGTTTTAACAGTTTGGTTTTGATAGTTTTTCTTGCCTTTTTTTCCCACATATGGATTCTAAAGATGTCAACAGATGTTCCTTTAACAAGTAGCTATGTCCACTGAAACTGTTAAAACTTTCTTTTTCCAACTCCTCTCTTAGTTTTTTTTCATCTTCTTGCAATGCCTCCAAAGCCCGAAGATCGTGTGTGTATAGTCTAAGAAATCTGAAGCAATTTAGAAAATTGGACAAGATCCATTTTATGTTTTATTGTTATTATTTTACAAAATAAATTGTCAAGAAAACCAGATTCTTATCAACCTGACATTTGAACTGAAGGACTATGATTAGCATGAATTTCTTTTTCTGCCTTTTCAAAATACGTAATATATAAAATGACATTTTCTGTATTTTAAAAATTGCAAATTTTAGAAAAATTTTACTATATGTACTTAAGAACTGATGTTCTGCTTCTTATAGGCACAATAATATGATATTTTATAACAGATTCAATATAGCATTGCAAATGGAGTTAAAATATTTTACTGTCACAGAAAATAAACAAGTGATAATGCAAAATCACATCTAAATCACACCAAATACTCCAGGAGCTCAAATTACTGAGGCAGAGACTTTCTGGATATTGTTTGATTTGTGATAATAAAATTAAATAAGATAAAGTAGAACAAAATAATAAAATAAAATTAAAAAAAAAAGAACAACAAACAAATCAAACCAAATGAGACAGAATGTTGCTGTCTGGAAAGTGCAGATTCAGTGAAGATGGAAACTGCCTCTGGACTTACTATCTTATTTATATTTAGACTGGAAGTAGACCAGAATTGGCATTCTGGTCAAAATGGTAAGCAGTAACTTGTCAGAGTATGCCATTCACTTTCAGGGGTCCTTTTTGTTGCTTAATGTGTGTTATTTCTTTTCCTGTCATTGTTCATAAACGTTAAGGTCATGTACACATTGCAATTACAGATTTATCAAATTTCTACAATTAAGTGTCTTCATATTTCTCAAATAAATAGTTAAATAATAACTTCACTGTTAGAGTACTCATTCAATAACTCAGTGTAGCAAACCACCAGTTAGGTTTGATTATACAGAATAATTATGTCATGAACATTGAAATTAGAAATGCATAATGTAAAATGTGATGATTAATTCTAATGTAGGACTAAATTGAGCAAAAAGGCTTTACTGATCTGGAACATATCTTAGTGTTGTATGACCTGCGTTGGCTTGATCTTTTTTCCATCTAGTAAGGCTTGAAAAAGCTAACAGTCTGCTCACCTCTTTCCCAACAATCAGCCAACAAGTTACTTTCTACACAACAGATGTTTCTTCTTTTTATGTCAATACGTAGTTGCACAAAGCAGAAGCACATGACAGCATAGTTGAAAGCTGAATTATCTAACAAATATTTTAGTACTACAAAATAGTTATATTGATATTTGATGACATTATGCAATCCAGCACAAAATTAAATAAAGTAATTCCAATGTCTTATTACATTAGATTAGACACAGTTTAGATGAAAAAACTAAAACTAACAAAAATGCCTGATCCATCCATTTCCAGTTTTGACCCACAGAAATGAGGACTTAGACCTGTCTAATAAAATGTAATTACTTAAGGTGGTAGAACTTGATAGCACAGGCGAAGATACTTCATTCCCATACTGGTTGGTTTTTCTTTAATATTTAGGAAATTACAACTAGAAATCTGTGGCTAAAGGCCATAAATTTACCAAAATGTATACTCAACATGTTTTGTTTGGTGCCTCTTCCTTACTCCCTATTCTCCTCACCTGTATGTGAATGTGAATCTGATTTCTCTAAGCTTACATTCCAAATATCTAAATAGGGATACAGACTACACTGTGTCTTAGTGTTGTGAAAACTTTATTGCTGTTTCTCAAGACCATGTGAACTATGGTGACTAGTGACACAAAGCAAACACTTTTGCGTTCAAAAGAGGGCTTCAGATTTTCACCAGAACTTTTAAATCCACATCAAAAAGAAGATAGTGACCATATTCCGCTCTCTGTATTCAAAGGGACAAAGTTTGTGATTAAAGATGATACCATAATTAATCCAGCAATATTATTTCTCTATTTCTCTATTATTTTTCATGTTTGTCCTTGTAAGAATATATTTTATAGTCTTACAAAACAGATTTAGAAGACTCGATACAAACTTGACTTCTCTGTAGCAATTTCAGATTTCAGAATGACATATTGAGGTATATGACAAGAAATGGTTTTTGATCCAAGTTAACAAAATGAATACATGACCATGTTGCACATTGAAACAAATGGTGACTTTGCTGACACAACACCAATTTACCAATTTATTTCAGTTCGAGTTTATGGAGCCAGTCTGTCACAGTCTTACAGACAAGTTGAACCCTGGGCATGTTTCGTCATAAGTTTTTAGCTGCTGCAAAGAATACAAAGTTGAGAATATTGTGAAACTGTGATACTTTCAGTCAGCTCAAGTGATGCTATTCTATATTTGAAACAGTGACTGCAATACATGCTCTCCCTTCCTTGGCTGAACAACTTTTCCTCTCCTTCTAATCACTTGTGAATAGCCTGTGTGAGAGTGTTTACAAATAATAATTGCTTTCCAGGACTTTAGCACAGGTATGTGGAAGTAAGGATATGTGGGTTGTTCTCCCCCATTGCACTTGCTCACTCCATGTATACTTTCATGCAAAATGGAAGTATCAGCAGTAAAAGGCATAAAGTGCAGGTGCCTAGAGTTATGTACAGGCTAGGGCAGTCAGTTAAGAGAAAAAACACTCCCTAAGCAACCGATCATAAGGCTGCTCACTACTGGACTGTGGATTTTTTTTTGTTGTGTTGTTTTTTGGGTTTTTTTGTGACACGTCAAAACTAAATGAACTTTGGATCATAACTTCTTTTTCAATTTTACCTCCATTCAGAGTTTTCCCACCAGATGAGTATATGGGTGGATGAACATGAACACTAGACATAGCTTACCAAAGGAGACAAAAGAGGAGACAAAACAGTTGGGGCCAGATTTTGTCTTCTTTGCCAGCTGCTAATGACTGCTTTTTCCTTTGAAACAAAAGAAGACAGAAACTGGTGGCTTACATATTTCTTTTAGTACCACAAATTAAGACAATATCAGTTGTCTTCAATCTTCTGACAGCTACATTTAACAAATGCGTATAACTGAGGTGTCAAGAAACAAAATAAGACACTAGTTTAAAGCTTGAAGTCATCTGGCCTAAGCACAGCAACTTTATACAATATTCAACACGTCCTTCTGGTAGTGACATCTTTCCATTAAGGACACAAGTATACTTTATTGTCAATTCCAAATGGTTATTTTCCCTGCTTAAGCTTCCGTAATATTGCTTCAATCATTAGTCCATTCTCAGACACATTGTTTCAGATACTTCCTTGTTTAAAAAAAAAAATCAGATTGTCTGCTCAGCTTTGTTTAGCTTTTCCTGCTGTGACATTAAAATAAAAATTAAGACTCATTGTCTACTTGATATTGCTTGATATTTTTCATAAAATAACTTTCATTTTATAAGTATTTATACACACATACCCATCAAACTATGAGAGTTTACACTCTATAGTGTACAAACCAATATGATCACTTATATATGAGCAATCTGACGGTCCAAAAGTAAAAAATGTGCAACACAAAAATTGAACATGGAAACAGTAGCATTGATTCCAATTAAATATCATGTAGAATACACTGAAGTAAGACCTTATGTTTTGTTTCAGACATTAGCATGAGAAATTATTGGAGAACTCTTTGAAAAATACATGCTACTATTTATGTTTAATTTTACAGGCTTTACTGTTTTTTCAAGTATATGGTAAAAAAGGTCTTTTAAATTCCTAGGTAACAGATGACTTTAGTTTAAAGTTACTAAAATTTATCTAGCTAACAGATAATGCAACAGATTTCAAAATTTATGTGTTTCTTCCTACTTTTAGAGTGGTTTTAAACTTATTTGAATCTTGGAAGACATTTTTTCTTTTCTCTAAGTTTGATGTCACATTTATTAACTGTGATTAGTGCACTAATTTAAAAAAGAGCATGTAAACAATTAGTAGTGGCAAGTTCTGTGAAAATCTCTATGGACTTTTTCCTTTATAAGGATCTTTTCAAAAATTTCAGGTTGCATTTTTAAGACTAGGTCTAACCCAAAGGAAGCCATAATACCTAATAGTTTTATTATCAGAAAGCATCAAACGTGAAAAAGATAAATAGTATACATTTGTACTGTATAAAAACTTAGAGATAGAGAAACGAAAATCGCCATGGCTTAACTATTTCTCTTTTATTTATGTTGGATAAGTTTACCAATTTCTAAATGGTCAATAATAGACATCACAACTAAGCTCAAAGAGAAAAATATTCATTACTCGAAAGAATATCAAAAAAGAATAGTCTTGACTTGTGCATATCAACTAGTATAAATTATCTAAAACAATTCTCACGTTCAATTTCTCCTTTTGCATGAAAAATAGATAATACTTTCTCTTCAGGAATATTTAAACTAAAAAAAAAGCAGATGAAGCTGTAAGTATCTAAAGGATCAGATTGTTCAAATTACAATGGAATGCTCCTAGACATTCAAGTAATTACAGAGAATGGTTACATTCTCTAAACAACAGTTTAGAATTTACTTCGTCTCAGGTGATGTATTTACTGTTACTTACTCTTAAGATTCAAACACTGAACTAAAAATTTCCTTAACCTTTTGCGCTGTGCTGTGCCTCTGTGATTTTCAGCTATCTTTCTTGCAGAGGTGAATATGATTAACTGTAATATGTGGTGTATGAACAAAGAGCTGGAAGGAGACAGTGTTTATACAGTGAATATAATCCATCTTTTCCATAAAGAGAGAAAACAAAATGCCTTTTTTTCCTTATTGTTTACTACCTTTTACAAGTTAGCCATAACACCTTCAGCTCATTTCACCTTATTAAATACCTTGCATCTTACCTCTAATTATTTCAACTCTTTCAACTGGAAAGGCAAACACAGGGACTGTGAGAATGAA
>NW_009919368.1:0-5181 GCF_000696875.1 Nestor notabilis
GCTCAGCTGCTGGACAGAGTCAACCCACCACTTTCATGTAGTGGATTTACTACCCTGTAGTTAACTAACTTGTAATTGCACAAGTATTCGCATTAGTAGTATGAATAAAACCCAGAAAAACAAACCCACAAAGATGACAAAGAGTTAGTGGTGTAAAAGGGAAACAGAGCTCAAGAATATTGATCTACAATGCCCTGGTCTAACGAGTGTGAAGAGAATAGTCTGTGATCCTGTAGTAGCTCTGCTTTGTAGATCAGTATATTTCAAAACAAAAAAAAAGGGAAATGCAGACTCTTGAATTTAGGACTTGAAGTACTTGCTGCCATACAAATTCTCCATAACTATAAGCAGTTACCTGTTCAAAGATAGAGTTATATGCTCATAAGATAGTAGCTGAAAACTTCACACTACTAATAGGTATACGCTTAAGGATCTTAAGGCAAAATATTGAAAATCAGAGTTGATTTTATAGACATCTCTCACACATGTTTTTGTTAGAGGAGCTGGGAAAAAAGGACCACAGTCAGAAAAGGTTTGAGTCTGTGTCACACATCATCTGCTTAGCCTTTCATTTCAGCTGTACATGCTTTTGAAAATGGTGACCTTGATGATTCTTTTTACCCACGCAGCTTTATAAAATTGTCTTGTTACATCCTGTGGGGCTGTAACTTCTAAGAGCTGAGAGCCAGCCAGAATCAGCTGTTATTGTATGTGGAGGTTGTACAGAGATGATTGGTTATAAATTGGACATTGAGTAGCACAGGCCTCTGTAAGTCATCTGGGTAATTATGGGCAATTTGCATCCTTTCACAGATATGCTCAGGAAAGCTGTGAATCTATAAGCCCAGCTTGATGTGCAGAGGTGTGTGCAGAGGCTGCAAAGGGGCATGAGCAAAATTAAGTGCTAAATTTGGGCTCCTCCTCTCCGGCAGCAGTGATTCAAAGGCTGAAGATTTCATGTCCCTCTCTTGCTCTGTGCATACAAGAACAGTCAGCTGTACTAAAAGACTGTGGTTTCCGAAGGGAGCTAGGTTGAACTGTAGTTGTTGCTGTACTAGTGCTGTATTGAACCTGAGCACCCTGGTGGGAGCAACTTCCTGCTTCTGCAGAAAGCCTGTACTTGTGAGAACCACAGGAAGGAGTCACAGCTTGGTCCCTTCCCCTCTTCCTCCTTCCCCTTATGTACCAATTGATGACCCTTCACTGATGCCAAACTTCTGCTTTCAAAAGGTCACCGTGAGCCTGGAGTCCCAGACAATCTCTCTGGCTGCTCCCCTTGAAAATCAGCTGTCCCACAACCGCTTTGTTATTATTAATACAAGACTGTATTTCTTTTATGCACTGACCTGCTGATGCCTTCCCACTTGGATTTGCTGAACTTAGAAGTCACAAACTCTATCTCTGGGCTTTATATAACTGAGCCCCAAACCAGTGAGGGAAGCTGCCAGAGCCCTGTGTTTAATGTTGGGACCATGCGCTGCCAGACCAGGCAGCAGTACAAGTCACGTAAGAGCATGTGCTAGAACTTCTGTTGAAGTCAGAGCACACGGGATGAAATGTTTGCTCACGGTAGGAAGACAGACAATGGTGAGTCTGTAAAGCCTTCATGTAGGATAGTAACCCATCAGAAAATTGGACAAATGTGAAGCAGTGGCATGAGTTCATACTGGTTGACTGCTTTGCATCATGTGGCTGCAATGTTTCTGACGTGGTGTTAGCCAGACTTCCTCTGTTGTTAACCTATGACATGTGAAGAGAGAGGATCCTTAGTTTGACCTCAGTGCCATAAAAACAAAACTAAAAGCTTTTTGCATGTCTTTTGCCAACTAATGGATCTTTATTTCCCCATCCCCCAATAACAGTAATCTTTCTAATATTCCCACAGAGGATATGTTATGATAAATTCTGTGGTTTTCCCTTCCTCCATTTACTGTAGGATTCCAAAATCAGTGCCGGGAGTTCACTGTGTATGGAGTTTTAATGCTTAGTAGTTCATAGATTTTTTACAATCACAGGCAGCAGTCTAAAATAAAGACAGAAGAAATCTCATAACTTGACATCTGAAATATTCCCAGACTTCAAAGAAGTTTCAGCTGGCCAAGAAGCCTCATTTCAATGAAGCTCAGAAGGAGAGTGTTAGGAAACCTGCAAGTGGATGAGTTCCCACCAGGGGTAGAGCAATGGAGAGCACGAAAGAAAAGAAATCCCTCCTGGTGGAATTGGAGTTGAAGTGTCAAGGAGCTGGAGTCTTAACGGGGCCAGTGTGGACTTCAGACTGAAATATATACAGGATGTATTTGGCCTTAGCCAAACTCTGAAATAATAAAGCAATAGTCAGAATTGGGAGATAAGAAAGAATAATCTCTGAAGCTGAAGCTGCTGAGAATGGGTTTTTTTTTTTTGTTTGCTTGGTTGGTTTTTTTGGATTTTTTTTTTTTTGAGGGTAGGGTTAGAATCGTTTGTCAGTTGCAAGTCATCCAAGAGAAGAAGGTTTCATTATCTCTGCCTCATGAGAAGACAGCAACTGCCTTCTGAGCAGAAACAAAGTATGTCTGAATGCCTGGTACCACAGGGAATCTGACAATGTGGCACTAGCCACACGTGGGCTGGGTTTGGCAGAAATCCTAGTGGTAGTGTAAGTTACCCTTGTCCTCCCGGAGATGGCTGTCTTCCAGAGCAGACACATGCAAGGCAAGTGGCCACACAGAAGACTGGCAAATGACAGCTTTTCCTCCCTGTTGGAGGGCAAGGGAGATGTGTTTCTGTGTAGCAGAGAGACGTGTAGCCAAATGCACTCTTTCAAATTCTTCGGCTTGTTAAGGAAAGTATCTAGACCATTACAGCTGCGCACTGTGCAGTTGGACAGCTTTGCTGCTTACTCTCTTCTGCTAGAGATACTCTCTCCATCAGACTATGGAGCCTCTTAAGTGAACTGTTCTTGGTCCGTGCTATAGAACAGGTTAACTGTACACCATTAAGTGTTTTCCCTGGGGAGGGACTCCACAGAAAACCTTACTGAGGGAGTCTTCCATAAGAAGAGGCAATCGTCTGAAACGAGTGAGTGGTTGCAGAAAGCTGCTGATGGTGGCTCTGGCAGTGGTAGGCATGATAAGCGAAGGAAAACCTGGTTAACCATCTTCCAGGAGTATGAAAAACTGAAGGCTGTCAAGGGAATTGGAAGTAAACAGGGACAGCAATGGCTTCACTGTTTTATAGTGCAACAGAAATGCCGGTAATTTGTGAGAACCTGAGAGCAGTAGATTATCTTGTTGTTGCAATTTCCTGTACATGTGCCTTTCCCTGGTGCTAGTGCAGTTAACCGCTGTATACCTGCCTGATTAGAGCTACAGCTGTCTTTCCACCTATCTGCTTGATAGCTTGAGGTCATCTAGGAATCAGAGGTTCTAGTTTATAAAGATATTCAGTAAAGCAGAACATTGCAACATTAAGGGTGTTAAGACATCAGACCTGAGGAGAGATCCAGTCCTTCAAAATGATGTAGCTTTTGAATCTGTATGAATTTCTCTCCAGTAACAAATGGGAAATTTATGTACAATGTATTTTATAGCATTTTGTACAGCTACAGATTGCTTTGTTTCTTTGCATAAATAACAAAGATCTCCAGTACATTTTTTTTTTTCTCTTCTTTTAAGCTGCAAGAATTGCAGGAGATTCAAAATTTCTGGGTAGGTATACTTACTATAAATGTGTATTGTAGATTGGGAATAATAAGGACTGACTTTTTATAGACCTCTCTCATTAAAAGTCACCTTCAGAAAACACTGCTGTACCTTGCTTATAATCAAATGACACTTCATAACACCTAACCATTTTTAATATCCCCTAGACCCTATTGTATTATGCCAAGGCTCAGACACTGTCTAGCTAGTCAAGGAAAAGAGTATACCATCATATTTAAAAGCAGTTATTGGGACAGGTTTTACAGGCAGTGGGCTAAGACAATTCAGAAACAATTGCTTATGTGATAGTTTGAGGATTTGTCCCTGTCAAACAGTTAATATTGCTTTAATACATGAAGTAGGCTGTATAAGACAGCAATAATGAAAAATGTCAGGAAAGACAATATCAATTGTTATTCAACATCCACATCAAAGATTACTTTTTTGTCAGTAGCTTTCAGAAAATGTATTTTCCATCAGATCTGATTGCGTTCCTCTTTGAAGTGCTCCATCCTCCCGGTAGATTTAATGTGACATCTAGGCACTTTTTAGTCCCTGGGCCTCTGAGGCGATTCAAAGAGGCACAACAAGCCATCACAGGTTTATCCTCAAAGGCCGACACTGTCTGTCTGATTTATTGTAACTTTAAGAATCATCTCCAGCAAAGCATGAGCCTTTCTACCCATCCGCAGCCTCAGACTTTTATCAATTCATTTGTATGCAGCCTGTACATTCTGGAACTGAGAGCCCTATAGCCACTCATGGAAAATGCATTACCTGCTACTAATCCTTTTTATCTTTAAAGTCTATATTTTTTATGTATAAGTCATTTTGGGTTATCATAAAATATACATAATTCTTGCCCCAAAAAAGACAAAATGAAAAGAGAATATATAATAAGTTATGAGCTTGCCGTGTCCTTATCACCAAGGATTCTAAATAAACAGCTCTCTCTATGTAAATACTGCGGGATATAAAACTGTGATTACTTTCAATAGGGAATAGGAATGCTTCCATTTTTGTTCCTTGTTTCAAAGCGAAACAGTGAGATAAATAATTTTAAATGTGTTTGGGAGCACTTTTATTTTCTGCTTCGTTGCTTTGGGGGCCTGACAGTCATAGAGGTTGCCTGTCAAATTTCTTCTGTCATATACTACAGACGTCTGGAAGCACTTCATAGTTTCAAAATTTTGCTTCAAATTCATGGTCAACCACAAGTTAATGACAGCTGTTACTTTGGGGATATTTTTGGTTAATGCAGGATGCATTCAAAGCATCTCCTACCACAAGGTGAAAAATGGTGATATGGCCAGGAGGATGGTACAGTTCTGGGAGGAGGGCTTTCCCTGCAAGTTTCGAGCCAGCTTACTACGAGTTCACGGCATTGTTTTCTTAAAATATACTGCACTGTGAATAATCCTGCCAATAACTTCACTAGATAGATGAACAATGAAAAATTTTATCATTTCGGGTGCCAGGAGACCTCCATGGATGGATAAGG
>NW_009919369.1:0-2135 GCF_000696875.1 Nestor notabilis
GGGATGTGCATTCTCCAGAACCCCACAACATTAGTGCTTAAGACTGAAGTTGTAATACTTTATTTAGCTAGGCACATTTAAGGTTTTTTTGTGCCTTATTCATGTATCAAACACTGCTGTGTCGCTGTCAACAGAACAACATGGGAAATGCTACAATGATCTAGTAAAAAAGATTCTGACAGATCTTTCTCCATGAGGTTTCCGAGTTTTAGAATTGAAACATGTAGCCAAAAGTCTTGGCCTTTTAGCGCAAACTGCCCTAAAAGTTCATGTGGCTGAGCTGGTAAAGAGAGTAGAGGAGTAGACGTTGCATGAGATTTATTGAGTACAAAAATAATTTTGTGGTTGTTTTTCTTTTATATATGCAGTTTTCTGTGTTGGATGGGTTTTTTTTCTACAATAACTAAGGATTGATTTTTATAGTCAGTCAGGGTGTCTGTAGGGTGGGATACACACATTGTGATTTTAAAATACAAAATTAAATTGGTGAGTGGAGTCTTGAAATAATGGAGAAGCTGTTCTTTAAGCACTAACAGATATCCCTTCAGGCATTTCATTCTACTCCAGAGAGCAAAGAAACACTCAGACTAAGAAATAAAATAAAACAAGTTTATTTTTTGATTCTTACTTCAGCACTTCTTCCACGGTACATCTTCTTCTGGAATCTTTTGTACTAGTTCACTGTATGTAAAGAGCTGACTTCCCCCAATCTAATCTCCCCCTGACAAGGATGGTAGGCTCACTAATTCCTTGTTGATGTTTTTAAATCCTGGAAAGTTGGTGGTGCAAATCTGCTCATTCTCTCCCTTGCAACATACTAGCTTTTACCTGAGAATCAGCACACCTTACAAAGAACACTATCATTTTGATGGATTTGATTTTATCACATAATTGAAGTTTCTCCTATTTATGGGAACAATTTGAAGTAACTTAACAGTGCTCCAGTTGTTGCAAGTAGATTATGGCATTAAAAATTTACCAAAGAAACTTAGCTTCTTGCATGCTGAAGTGAGAACACTGAAGTCCCTGCATACTTGCTACTTGACCATATGCAGCTATTTTAAAACTCATAACTGACCTGAATATCTGCAAAATCAGTTATGTGTATAGACATGGTCTGAGCTCTACATGTGCAGCTGGATGTGCAGGACAGATCTGAGAACTCTTTAGAAATTACCAGTTTTCTGGTTCACTGAATGACATTATGCAGTGCCCATGGACTGCAAAGTAATGAATGAATCTTTTACGGAACAAAAGTACCCTGCAGTTTTCCTTAATTATTTTATGTAAACTACCCAGTTCTTCCCCCTCACCTTTACTTTTGAGGGAAGAAAAAGTATAAGCTATTATTTAGTTGTTCTAAAATCACCTTATCCCTTATGGCATGTCCTTATGGAACATACCTCCATAGATTGATAAACACAACATATTACAGCAAGAGGAATGAGATTTATTACAGCAAGAGGAAAGATATTTATTACATCTGTATATATGCAGAAGAATGATATGTCTTTGGACAGGAGTCCAGTCCAACTCCTCTTCCATTTAAACAGTATTTAATATCTTATTGATAGACAGTAATAAAAATTCCAGAAATCAAGAAGTAGCAGCTATTAGTTCAGAAGGGGAAAAGAGAATAAATTGTCCTGTGAGTACAGCTTTGCAAATCAGAGTTCAACCATACCACTAAGTGAATTTCCTAATAAGACTAGAAAGGGCCTTGAAAGACTGGCTAATCTGTCTTGGATATATGAGTTATATGTTTGCCTGATATATTTTTAAAAGATCTTCAAAAGAAAGAAATTCATAATGTCACTGTTTAACTTCTAGCGCTTCTCATCAATAAGAATTAGACATTCGAGGTTTTGTTATGCTGCTCGTTTATCAGTTTTTTACACTAACTGTAAGTTTTCATCAAAACACCTTAATGTATTCACGAAACCTTCTAGCATTTCTGTTTCATTTTTATCAATATAAAATTCCTTCTGTATTCTCACTTGTATGATGTCTTCCTTTCCTCAACCAAGGTATGCCTTTTCTTATACACAGCATTTAAAGTCTTGCTTCTTTACTGTGTGTTATTAGCCTCCATATACATACAGTTTTGTAAATGTCATATTAACACTCTTTCCATC
>NW_009919369.1:2166-12334 GCF_000696875.1 Nestor notabilis
CCCAAGAACTTTCTATAACCCCAACATCATGCTTTTGATTACATTCAGGCTATGACCCCTCTGTGTCTGGGACTACAAGCCATGGAGTAGATCAAGTGTATCGTATTTTCTGAGCCAGCTGCATGTACCCCATCACTGGCCACAGAAGGCCTGAAGCTTAGCTCTGCATGGCTAAACTACCATAAATGAGCGTGAGTCCAGACTGCTTACAGACTGCTTCTCCCTCTGGCACTCTCGTGTCATGGCCCTTCGCAAAATATCCCCATCAGCCTACATGCATCTGTGAGTATTTTAAATACACCAAGAAAGAGCTTGTTGAACTTGGTTCTCTATTGTCTTCTACATCAGATAGTATTTGGCACAGACTTCCACACTTAACACCTTTCCACATGAATTTTTTACCAAATCAAAACAGTGAATAAATTGCACAATTGAGAGATTCCCAGACAATTCAGCTGCCTTTGTTGTTTGACTTTAGTGAGACATTTTGTGGTCTGTATTTTTGAAGACTACGCCTTAATGCTGATACATTAACAGTTACCTTGAAAACATTTTGAGTCACTATAAGAAAATCAGGTCAAGTAAAATACATTACAAAAAATTTTGCTATCTTAACAGAATGAAGCTTATCAATAATATTTGTTTCACTTCTGGTTATTTGGAATAATTAATATTGACTTTTTGGTCTTTTAATAGGCATGATAATGTAAAAACACAGCAAGGCAACTGAAAGCAGTGTTTTCATTTTAAGAGCATTTTTACTGCAAATGTAGTGTAAAATGATATAGTAAATTAATTTATGGCTTTTTTTCAGTTTGTGTCCTGCATAATTTCAAACACACAGATTACAGTGAATTATCATAGTTAGGTTTTATTACTTCAGCATTTTGAGGAATTGTTCAACTTCAGGGTATAAATCAGAAAGTATAGGTATTCATATGCCAACCTAGGAAGTCACAAAAATCTGTCAAATCTAGAATTTTTTAATTTTTTTAATGTAAAAGTACCTGTTTAAAATAAAAATTAATATAGTCCCAGAAATAGCCTGGTTCAGAAAGACATTTTGGCAACTTTATGTGTTATGAACATGTTGGATTTCAATATCAGTGTACCTCTCAGTCTGTTAATAAATCATTACAGTTTTAGCAGAAAATATATGTCACTTTAAAGTGGAGAAAGAGGATATGATTTGGCCAACAAAGGGTCTCTTTAATTTTCAGTGTGATTTCCCCATTAGCAAGAAGATACAAAAGAGAGGTAAGGTAGAAGTTATTGGCAATTGGAGAAATTAATACACATGATGAGAGCTAATTCATTTGTGATATTGTACCAAACTGTTGCCCATAATGCCATCTGTTCTATTTAATTACTATGTATTTATATTATAGCAGGTCCTAAAGATGTCAGTGCAGATGTAGCTTCCTTTACATTAGGCACAGTCCTTCCCAGAACTCACAGCAAGTAAGTGCCGGAGTGAGGGCCGACATGTAGGTGCAGAAGATCACTAGGGATTTTAAGCTGAAGTACAAGCCCAAGCCTACAGCTAACATGAAAACAGCTCCAGCAATTAAAGCCTGGGATTCAGGCTTTCTTACAGTGCATTCCTCAGGTGTAAGTGAAAAATTATTCATCTCATATCTCTTCATGTAAGAAACACTGTGGCATAACATTCGTTTATTATACACAACCTAAGAATTGAAGATAAAATGAACTAACTCTGTTATTCTGGGATCCTTCCATATGTTTTGAATGGATTTAGTTTCAAGCAGAGCAAGAGGCACTCTCCACATACGTTTTAAACTGTAACAAGTGTGGAATAATACTTTATGTGCTGAAATGTCAAGGCACAGTAGGGAAGAGGGTCAGTCTACGTTGAACCTCATTAGCTCTGCCAGCTTCTGCTACAGAACAATACAACTGTAAGATTTTTTCAGTTTTAATACAAATAAGATGACACAATGATAGAGAAGGAAAACAGATGTCTTTCATTTCTCCTGGGCCTAATTATAACAGCAGGTGAAACAATATTAGGGTCTCAACTCTAATTTGGTAAGTGAAAACTACCTACCTACACAGCTGTTTTATTTATGAGGGATGGCAGGGTTGGAAAGATAACCTGATATAAAAAATACCAGGGAAATTTTTGAGCAACAACAAAAAAGTAATTGTGAATGCAGTGGTTTATTATGTGTGAATAGGAAACTGATACTTGGCTTGGTATTGATTTTTTTCTACACAATGTGCTGTTATTTACAATCATGGATGCATTTTTTCCCAGAGAGTCAGTGCTGCATAATATATGCTGTGTCTCAATCACAGCATTATTATATGTAAGACACCAGCAGAGTCCTGAGATGAGTCAGCTGCCAAATATTGTATTAAAAAGCTATTGTCTCATAATGAATCAACAGACTTTGAAGTAATTAAGTCCCTTATTATTTAGTTTAATACACACTATTTCAGAATGTAAAAAACATATTTTGGAAGTAAGACTTATCAGGTCCCATTATAACTGCATTTAGCTTCTTTCAGTCACCAGTAAGGCATGACTGTCAGTCTAATGAAGTTTATAACAGCGGATGTTTGGTTTATTTAGCAAGAGCTAGTAATGCCTATTATGCATGCTGATCATTTGCAATGGTAACCTAAAACTCAAATTTGCTTTTGTTCAGCAGATTAGATGTTTCTTTTCATCATTCACTATTCGCCTATGCTCCCATGCTGCCACAGCTCTTCAGGCTCTCAGTCAAGAATGTCTTAGGACTGGGGCCAAGGTGTGAAACGGTACAGAACAAAACTCCATCCCCCAAAGAGCTCTTGCTCTATATATAATTTACAAGCACTCTGTTTATAAGTGAGATAGCACTTCTATGTCAAATGATGATAGAGACAAGGCCAGGTTGACAGCCACACTAGGGAATGAGAGAGAGTGACTGCAACTTTCTCCTCTGTGGAGATGCTTACACACAACTGCATGACTCATACAACACTTGTTTATTCTCCTGGGACAACAATATGTATAGAACAACTGCTTGGATGGTTAAGATATTTTGTGGTGAGGAAAAGTAATGTTAATATTTAATTTACAGTTTGCAATGTATTTAGAGTAGGCAAGGTCAAAAAGTAGTATCACACTCTGGGTCCAGAGAGTGCTGAATTTTGTGATAATCCTTAGCTATGAGAAAAAAATCATTCTACAGTCTTGCACCAAGGTGTTAGAAAGTATCAAACTCTTAGCCAGAGCATTTTTACTGGAACTTCAAGGACTCCTTTAGGTATTTTCAGATTTGTCCATGGGGGCTACATTAGCACAGGTAGACCTTGATCTGAATTCAATATTCTCTGTGTAGCCATCTTTGCTATGCTGTTGGCTACCTCTAATGAAAAGGTATGCTGTCACAGCCTGTAGCTGCTAGAATCTCCTATGCATCTGAGTACTCATGCTTTGGTAGGACACATCACTGCAGTCTGCTAAATGAGTCACCAGCCAGATGGAATAAGTATTTATGTATGCTGTCTGCATACCTATAGGCCTTCAAAGCTAGGCCAGATGACCACCTGCAGCCACCAAACATGACAGACAAGATGAAAATGAGAATGGATATTTGCAGGCTTCCACACCCAGAAGAAAGGTAATTAGACACAAGTGCTCCTTCTCCAGTAAAAGGAGTATTCCATGGTTGAGATTGGCAAATACCAGTTCAGTATGTGGGATGATCTGAACTCATTTATGTACAAGTATACCAGCCTCTGGGAGCATTAGGGTGCAATAGATTCATAGATGTTTTCAAAATAGATCCGTATTGAGTCTGATCTTTTGTAATCTCTTAATATCAATGTATGGGATATGTTAGAAAGTATGAATGAAGACCATCAGCCAGGAGGCTTTGGATCTTCTGATCCATGTACTGTAGCAAGACCAAAAAAGGGTGTTTTACATTGAGTCTAGGAAGGCATCAGTGAGGTCTTGTGTTAATCCTTCTTCAATGGTGAGAACTGAAATGAGCAGAAAGAATGCTTTAGCTCCAATTTCCATTGTTATATGAAAAACTAATGCTTTGACTTGCTGTACCCCTGGTAGCGCTTGTTTGCAGAGAGATAAATGAAGCCCTGGCTGCCTTCTGTCATGATCCTGAAGTCTGCAATACACCATGCGGGTCAAAAGGGGATGAATCACACCAACCCACAGCCACTGAGCCATCCATCCATTCAGGTCTGGACATTACAAGCTAGAAAGTGATTTAACCAAAACGTGTCATATATTGCTTAATGATAGATTTTACACTGATCTTGTGACAGATTTTACACTGATCTTGTGACAGATTTTACACTGATCACTGCCAACTTTACTGTAAGTCACTTTGGAGTATTTCTAGGCTGTAACTGGGTAACAGTTTGATGCTCTATGCAATCTCATATCTAGTTTCTTTTGTCGCCTACCTGCTTCCTTAAACAAGTTCACCTTATCCAAATTGATGGATTAAACACGGAGCGTACCAAAGAATACAGTGAGCAAAAGTTGTGTGGGGTACACAGAAGAGACAGACTGAATATATTTTCTGTCACACATTTTGACTCAAGAATCTGAGACTGTGAGATTGTTTACATAGTTAACTTTCATCCTATGATACAAGATAAATAATAACTTAAAAAATCTCATTTTGCAGTCAGCAGCCAAGGCTTATACTATCATGACGGGAATTAATGAAGATGTCATCCTTTACTCTGCTGAGCACACGAGTAGTCCCCTGATTCTTCTGATTTATTTTTTTTTATTGTTTATTTTAAGAAATCTACAGCAGTATTGAAGTCACACTCATTCAATCGCACTATCTTGCTCTAGATAGTGCAAAGCTCTTGTATAGATCAAAACTAGCACTCTGTGAGTTAACAAACAGCTGAAGTACAACCATGGACATGTATGGAAATATCACCATTTATTTAAACCAATCAAGTCATAATTAAAAGTCTAATAATGTAAGCAGTCTCCTAAGATCCCTGGGCTTTTAAAGAATAACAAAGAGCCTACAGCATGTGAAGGCAGCACGGGGGAGTTTTGTAATCAAGGATGCTTGGTTTATTATTTCTTTATGTATAATTATTTTATTTTTCCAATAGTTCTACATCTTTTTTCTTTTTTTTTTTTTTAAGTTTACAGGCAGTTTTGTGCATACAATTCCTAGGCATATATAATGAATATGACATGTTCTGTCAAAATTAAGTTCTAATCAAAAGCAAACAAGAATATGAAAAAACAGACATTATGCTACATGACTAATCAATACCATTACTTTTTTAATTAAAAATGTCACAATGATGCAAACCCAAAATTTAGGGTATACTGTCCCAATTGGGTTTCAAACAAATTAGAGATCTGTATTTCAGAAAATGAAAAATTTTATATCGAAGCCACTAATCACTAAAGAAAAAAAAGAGTAACATCTTTTGATAGAAGATGCAATTTGAAATTTTTAAGTATTCTAAACTTTAAAAATTTCTTAGTACTATACATTATTAATGACAGCTTTTAAGTTACATCCTTGTCATACAATTTATCAGGAATCAACTTTCCCAGAAGAGTTGTTCATTAATAAAAATGCAGGTATTTCTATAGTACAGTTCTTGTGCCCTCAACATATGAAGGACATAGAACTGTTGGAACAAGTCCAGATGAGGGCCATGAGGATAAGAGGGCTGAAACACCTCCCATATGAAGAGAGGCTGAGAAAGTTGGCGCTGTTCAGCCTGGAGAAGAGAAGGCTGCATGGAGACCTCATAGCAGCCTTCCAGTATCTGAAGGGGGCCTACAAGGATGCTGGGGAGGGACTCTTTATTAGGGACTGTAGCAATAGGAGACGGGATAATGGCTTCAAACTTAGAATCATAGAATCATAGAATAGAATCATAGAATTGTTTGGGTTGGAAAGGACCTTAAGATCATCTAGTTCCAACACTCCTGCCATGAGCAGGGACACCACACACTAAACTGTGTCACCCAGGCTCTATCCAACCCGGCCTTGAACACCGCCAGGGTTGGAGCATTCACAGCTTCCTTGGGCAGCCTATTCCAGTGCCTCACCACCCTCACTGTAAAGAACTTCCTCCTTCTATCTAATCTAAACTTCCCCTGTTTAAGTTTGAAGCCATTACCCCTCATTCTACCACTACAGCCCCTAACGAAGAGTCCCTCCCCAGCATCCTTGTAGGCCCACATCAGATACTGGAAGGCTGCTATGAGGTCTCCATGCAGCCTTCTCTTCTCCAGGCTGAACAGCCCCAACTTTCTCAGCCTGTCTTTATAAGGAAGGTGCTCCCGTCCTCTTATCATCCTTGTGGCCCTCCTCTGGACTTGCTCCAACAGCTCCATGTCCTTTTTATGTTGAGGACACCAGAACTCTACACAATAGTCCAAGTGAGGTCTCACAAGAGCAGAGGGGAACAGGGGAAAGTTTAGGTCAGATATAAGGAAGTTCTTTACTGTGAGGATGATGAGGCACTGGAATGGGTTGCACAAGGAAGTTGTGAATGGTCAATACCTGGAGGTGTTCAAGGCAAGGGTGGATGGAGTCTTGGGTGACATGGTTTAATGCAAGATGCCCCTTCCCATGGCAGTAGGGTTGGAACTAGGTGATCTTAAGGTCCTTTCCAACCCAAACCATTCTATGATTTACCTCACTAGAGCTCTGGCACTGAAATCATGCTTGTTCCACAGGGCACCAGACCTTCAGGGTGGGCAGTTAGTCCTTCTTTTCTGTAATTTTTTGCCAGCCTTTTCCACAAAAGTGTGTAGATATCAATATAAGACAAAATTACTGTTATTTCGGGCTACTGTTTGTTTCTGATGATGTGAGTAATGCATTGTTTCTCCAGCTCCTGACACAAACCAATAAAACTTATACACTTGAAACTTTGACATAGCTCTGCTACTAATTTAATTGTGCTTAAATGCCTGTTTAAATGTACAGTATTTCCTTGGATGCGTAATTCAATAAGTGTATCAAACGATAGTAATGATTCAGGTCAAAACAGGTTCAGTCATTTTTAGATTTTGACCATATCATGGTAATGATACAAAACCTGAAACTTTACATAGTCACTTACACTTATATTTTGCAATTTTTCTGAAAATTCTTTACCACACGTAGTCACATATATGAACTGACCTATATTCACATGTGCAGCATCAAAGAGCCACCTGCTTTAAGACATGTTCGTAGCCCACGAGAACTTTTCCTACTTTTAGTTTACTCTGTGCTTCCCAAATCTGAGCCAACATTGATTCAACAGACTTTTCACTGTAAGTTAGCCACTTGTGTTGATAGGAAATGTTTTATTCAGAGAAACACACACAAAAAGTTGTTTTCAGCTAAACCTATTGCTGTAGAATACAAACAAGGCAGTTTTTTTATCTTTAGTACTGTGTAAGCATAACTGCTACTGATTTTTCCAATTTGCATATCATTCCCATTCGACTTTACGCTTTCAGTTTGGAATTCAGTACTTCAGGCAACCAGTACAGTCTGCAGTGCTTAAGTTCATGTGATGCTAAAGGTACATTTCAGAGTTGTTCTTGTTATTGTCTTCATTTGACCCTACATTGATCAGAAAAGCAGAGGATTTTGTGGAAGAAGAAACTGCAAACCAGAATTAAAGCACTTCTAAAGAACAGGATTTTCTTGGTATTCTCCTATTAAATTGCATTTCCACGGATAAAGAAGGAAAAATCCAATTTCAACAGACTTAATTTTGGCATCTGCCTCACTGCAGTCCGTTCAAAAGCTCTGTGAGGACCAATCAAGTAACAACAAAACTACTGATAAGATCCATATGCTTATCCTCCAGCTCACAGCATTCTAATCCAAAACCTGCTCCCTCCCTGTCAGCATTTCCAAATTCTTGTTTGTGAACATCTCAGAAAAAAACATGATTCAGAAGTTACAGAAAAAAAAAAAAAAAAGAAAAAAGAACTAGAGCTTATGTTTAAGTTTGTGGCATGATTACCTTTCAGATGTACTTTCCGCTGGCCTTTATCATGCCAGACTATCTATACATTCAGTTTTGAGAGCTGTAAGGATGTATATGTCATATAACAATAATAAAAATAGGCTTGGAATCTTCAGAAGTCATAGTAAAAACAAAAGAACAAGCCAAGATACCAAATCTTGTAAACTCACAAAAACTGACAGGGAGCAGAGATCAAAATTCCAAAATTCTGCCAAAATTTCCTGGAAAAGCACTGAGTGGTTTTTACTTTTTGGGGGGTTGGGTGGTTAGGCTTTTTAGGTTTTTTTTCAAACTGTAAGCTATATGGTGTACCAAAGCCAAAGGATGCAAGCAAACCTTTCATCACTCAAAGAGTTACACTGTTATGGCAGCCATGTGAGTGCACCTATAATCCAAATACCTTCAGCACATACACTATTGAAGCAGATTTCACGCATACCATCATAACTGTGCCAGCACAAACGTATTTAGAACAAAAGAACATGAAAAGCTTCCTTTTGCTTTGATAAATACTGAATTTCATTTCACATTTACCTGATACCAGAGTTATCTACACTAGTTTACAAACAAGTGCGCACAAGCCAGAAGACTGCCAAGGCACATAGGTACTGAATTAAACATGTCTTCGTGTCTAAATCTCACTTTCTAAAGCTAAATGTTCACAACTACATGAAAGCCAAAACGAAACTGTTTCTTTCAAATTCAGTGGTTATTAATACTTCGTACCCTTCTATGTCTGCAAAAGAAACTCTCTCATGAGTCATGAATATGAGAAAAGTAAAGTTAAGAGTGACAAGCCAGCCTTAGCTCTCTCCCAGCTTTGAAAGTTTGCTATGTCAGCTGGATTCATGTTATTTGTGCTCTCAGTGACAGACTATATACAGCTTGTCATCAAAACAGTCCACAAAACATGTAATGACACTACTTCCTTTATGGAAGCCACAATGTGCCCTTTTCCTCTCAAGATAGCAGTTAAAAATACTATTAAAGAAAAGTTACCTAAATGCTATGTTTTGTATTTCACTACAGAATTTTCTGTGCAAAGGGAAAGTATCACGATGGAAAAAGATACACCTGCAGCCTGCAGCAAATATTGCTAACTTCTATAGTGATTTTTTCTGTGTTTCAGAAGGCATGGAGAAGACATTACAGGAAATCAATAATTCTCTTGAGAATCAGAATTTATGAGGAAAAAGATCTTACTTGATAAAAATATTTTGTTCATTACCTCTATTTTTTTGTAGAGTAAAAGCAACATACATTGATACATTGATTCACTGCAGTTCAAATCAGATCCCATGTTACAGCAGATGACAGGCCTTTTGTAGCTAAAACACATCCTTTAAAAAAACAAAGCTCTTCTGATCAGCAACAGGAAATTTCAGAAAATCTATCATCTGTACAACAACTATCAGTTAAGGATGCTTTCACTATTGTGCTTGACCTTGTCTCACCAACAGGGAGGGGCTGATTGGAAATGTGATGCTCCAGGGCAGCCTTGGCTGTAGCGACCATGAGATGGTTGAGTTTGAGATCCTCAGGACAGTGAGAAAGGCGTGCAGCAAGCTCACTGCCCTGGGCTTCAAGAGAGCAGACTTTGGCCTCTTCAGGAACCTGCTTAGTAAGGTTCCATGGGATATAGTCCTAGAGGGCAGGGGGGCCCAAGACTGCTGGTTGATATTCAAGGATCACCTGCTACATGCCCAAGAGTGTTGCATCCTGACTAGAAGGAAGTGCGGCAGGAGGGCCAGGAGACCTCCATGGATGGATAAGGAGCTGCTGAGGAAACTTAGAGGGAAGAAAGAAGCTTATAGAAGGAGGAAGCAAGGACAGGCAGCCTGGGAAGAATACAGGGACCAGGTTAGGAAAGCTAAGGCCCAGTTAGAATTAAATCCGGCAAGGGACATGAAAGATAACAGGAAAGGCTTCTATAGGTATGTAGCAAATAAAAGACAGATTAGGGACAATGTGGGCCCTCTCCAGAAACTGTCGGGAGAACTGACTACCCTGGATTTGGAGAAGGCTGAGGTTCTTAATAACTTCTTTGCCTCAGTCTTCACTAGTAAATGCTCTGACCGCAACACCCAAGCCTTGGAAGGCAGACGCAGGGACTGTGAGAATGAAGACCTTACCCCCACTGTAGGAGAGGATCTGGTTTGAGACC
>NW_009919370.1:0-3991 GCF_000696875.1 Nestor notabilis
GGCGGCACTCCCTGCCCTGGCTCCGCTCCACCTCAGCCCACCCCTTCTCCCGCCCGGCGCGGAGGGAAGCGGTGAGGCCGCGCCGCGCGTCCCACCAGAGGAAGGCGAAAGGGCGGGAGCAGGTCCTGCTGCCCGAGCTGGTTCGGCCCTGACCAGCCGCAGCTGTGCGGGACACTGACCTAGGTGCAGCCACCGCTGCTACCACAAATGGAAAGCAAAATAGCTCTATAATGGAACAGATCCTTGTCCCCCCCGCCCCCCGCCCTCGGGGGTAAACGGGAATGAAGAAAGTAAGTAATTAAAAAAAGTAATTCAATCGAAGTATTACACAAATGCATCCGAGTTTTTACCAGGCCAAACCAGCCTCTCAGCAACTTCCCAGGCTCCACAGCAAAGGAGCCACACAGATGCCTCACCATACCTCTGGACTCAAGTAACAGTACCTAAAATCCCCAGAGACCATGACCCAGGAAGCTCCGCAGCGATGAATACTACTGATGACAGCTTTGTTTTCCAGAAACAAATGCTGTAAAGAGCTAAATTCTATGCACATATTTTAAACATACATTAGGAAACAAATGTGGATCTAATTTAAGAAGCTACATTCTTTCCCTTCTAGAATTAATGATTTCATTTAAAACAAAGGGAAGTGCATCAAACCCCACAGAATAAGGAGGTTTGATGTGGTATGATTGGGACCAGTTTCCTTCCTAGGACACCACTTCACTGGACCCTGACAGTTCTCCACCCAAACATAAGCTTAGAAACATTGTAGCTCACATCCGGTCACATTTTAGTAGCTTACCTAGGTGTTAACAGGTAAAAACAAACACATAGGGCCTAAAAAATGGAAGAGCACTATTTTCTTAGGATGTTTTAACTACAGGTAGAGATAAATAACATCCTGCTCCTCAAAATGACAATTCGGGGGGGGGGGGGGGGGGGGGGAAAATAAAAGAATACGGGGGGGGGGGGGGGAAGGGGTAGAAATAGTGGCAATATTGATTGACCTCTGCAGTTCAGTGAAGAATTTGCATAGCCTACTCTGAAAAAACAAGTTTGTAAGGACTGTATTGCAGTGCAATTAAGATTTCCATTTTCCCTGCAGATATGGAAGTGTTGTTCAAGACTGAAGTCAGTACCATGAAGATCCTAACGGCCACAAGGTAAAGACTCCAGGTGGATTCTCTGTGACAGAGAGGGCCTCTGTACCTCTTGCGCAGAGACTTCCTCATCCCTCAAACTATACTTCGGACAACCCCCTTAAATGCTTTTTGTATCCTTTTGACTCCCTCACAAATCAAGTTATGCCAGTTTTTTCACATATATAGTTAATAACACCCCCATCAACATTTGGATAGAACACCGTGTAAGTTACCTGTATTATCTCCATAAGAAATTAGTATTTTATGCAACTTCTCTTTAAGTGTTGCATATATTCTGAAAACTAAATTTGCAGTCTCTTTGTAGGTTTGGATAATCAAGATAAAAGTGATTTAAATATTTACTCCTAAGGTCACAAGTTCCAGAGAAGAAAAGTCTCTGGATCCTTGGCAGCAGAAGAGTTCAGTTACTAATTTCCCCTTGCATCACTAATAACACTGTCTTCTTTCCCATATTTTAGTGTGAGAATGTGGTGATATGGCTGCTATTAAAAAACCCAACAAGTTAATTATACTACTTCTGGTAGTATTCCAAGGTTAGAAATTTCACATTTAATGTCTTCAAATTATTTTCCCCTTTGCAATGCAAGTTCAAGATAGCTCTCACAGTCATTTAAAAACCCACAAATTTTGGCATACCTTCAAACTGGTTATTGCATTGTTCAAATGACAGTGGTTCCCACTCTACTGTAAATACAATCTGATGAAGCCTTCTTAATATTCCACTTTTCCACAGCAATGGTTTTGATCTTGCTGATCTGTATAACTGGTTTCTTTCCCCCCACCCTGCTCCAAGGGAAATGTATAGTGATTTAAATCTTAAGACAACAGGCTTGCTTTTCTTGGTTACACTTCACAAATATCTTGAAAGTAGTCCATGGAAAAAAAGGTAATGACAGGCTGACAAAAAAAATAGTTACGTTACAAGAGAAAGGGGGAGGGAATGAGTTCACTAAAATATTTCATAAGCTAATAAATAAAACCAAAACAGTTCCTAAGAAAATGTCTTTAATTTTTTCATTTTATGGAAATACATCTTTTGTATTTATTTCCATGATACAAAAATGTTAAATATCAAACATTTTCTTAAATCTACCAATGCAGATCCTTTTTTAAACAAATAAAGGGCTGGTGCAGTTAGCAGGTTTGTCACAGGTACCAAAAAAACATTTTTACAAAAACCCCACAAGCTGGGGAAGAAGGAGGGAAGAAACATTAATTCCATTGATTAAGGAGGTTAATGTTTGAGAAACTTGGAAGTTTCAGTTTTTTGAAAGGGTAAGGTATGTGGTAAAGTTGGTATTAAGATGAGTACTGGCTTCACAGGGGGTACGGAATGTAAAACAAAAACAGGTTTCCAGATAAAGTAACTGGTAGAAAGCAATATGTGAAACTGCACTTCTACCTGTTTCAGGAAAGCTGATAGCATACTGATATTGCCTTAAAAATAGCTAACAATGAGGAGATTTGTGGTAACAAATCACCTCAAGCACAGGAAACAGCCTAGCACAAAATCATACAGTGCCAGTACTTTTTGTACATTTTATAGCCAACATGCCAAAGTAGGTGACCAAAATACATTTAGTCTTGCTTCTTAAACCTAACGTGTATGACAGCAAGGATTTCACGTGATCAACAACGAATCATATACTAGTTAATATACACACAGGTAAAATTGACAGTGATTGTTCAGTAAACAGTTTAAAATAATTAAACTGATTTTCAGGACACATACTGCTTTGTTAACACCACTTTATTTAAATAAAGTATGGCTTCCAAGAGGTGTATTCTTGCAACTGCTTTCAATCAATTCCACTTGTTAAGGCAGTTGTTTCCTACCATGTTTCAGGGACTTCAAAAATCCCAGTGGAACTAGTTGTGAGGCTTCCTAAAAGACAGAGTCACAGAACAGTATATTAAAGACTTTAGTATACAAACGCTGAGAGGAACAAAAATTACTAAATCAAGAGTCTATTTTTTATTTCAGAATATACAAAGACATTTTTTCCTCTAGAGCAAGGCTGGCAAGTCACTATTTACAAAGGGAAACCAAGAGACTTTATGAGTAGACACTTTAAAAAAAAGTTAATGTCAAGTTTCTTACCCAAATGGTAAATACTGTATTTTGTAATTATTGATTTTTTTGATCCAAGTAATTTTGTTTTTGCAGTAACTGGGGTAATAAAGCTAAATACTACTATTTTCTGAAGTGTACTTGCAGCTATTCTTGTTTAAAGAAGTTAAGACAGTGAAGACTATTTCCTGCTCACATTAACTGGAGAAGAAAGATGAATACCGATAATATGTATTTCCATAATTCTAAACACAGAGCACAAATTTTAATACTTGGAATTACAGTAGACAGTCTTGTCATTTTGCATATGCTTGCATGGCCCAATTGCCCTACTGAATTACAAAAAGGAAGTGATTCCCAAGAACAGCTTTTGAACTGGTGAAGAAAGATTTTACTCTATCAAATCAGGAGAAAGGATGCTTGGTATACAACACCACTTTCTGGATAAAAATCACTAGAGCAGATACCGAAATGAAGTTTTAACTATTAATATTTGAATACACTTCAATATAGCCAGTGCTCCAGATGACCAATAATTAAGATATTTTTTTACTAGTCTAATCGATTTCTGCAAGGAATTATAAACAGAAGTTGAAATAGAATCAACAATAGATATATCAATAAAAACGAAAACTTTTGATGTTTAAATTCATGTGACCTAAGGTTATTTAATTACTGTGATTTTGTACAAGCTGGAATAACTCACACAAGGTAGCAAAAATATCAGGTGAACCACAGTCACCTGCCTTTGTTA
>NW_009919371.1:0-3744 GCF_000696875.1 Nestor notabilis
TGCTCACGCTCTGGGGGTGCACCCAGCACATCGGGGTTCTAGGCTCAAGCACACACTGAAGCCGGGTCATGGGGAGCTTCTCCAACACTCCCAGGTCCTTCTCTTCAGGGCTGCTCTCAATCCTGTCCCTGCCCAGCCTGTGTTTGTCCTTGGGATTGCCCCAACACCCAGGTGAAGTACACTTTCAATGAAGGACAGAGGGTTGAGCATGGAATGATGAGCAACACAAGCTGCCAAGAAGTGAACAACCATCTGACTGTAAGAATTGCTCCAATCTTTTTGATCCAGTCGCTGATGCAGCCTTCTCTTTAACACATTGGGCTGTAAGAAGAGATCATGTAAAGCATAGAGTAAAAATCAGTCTTTGCATAGTGGAGCACTGTCCACATAAATTCCTCCTTTGATCACAATGGTTGGGGATTATTTTTCACCTTATTTCCATCTCAGGGAACTTCGCTTGCTCTTATGTGTACTTATATTTCAATTAAATGATTCCAAAGTGCTTTCCAGTCACAAAACGCTCCACAGGGATAGGTCATACACCTATTATTTGAGTTTACAAGTGGCCAGGTAAATTATTTGCAGTATCAGTAGCACAACCCAGCAGTGTTAATTCCCAGTCCTTCCCAAATCCTTTTCCCAAAGGCATTATACTGCTGTGACAGGAGATAAATTTTTATCTTCCATAAGCTGAATCCAAATCCATTGAACAAAACTGAAGGCTACATGGCTACTTAAAATGACATATTCCAACTGAGATGTGACCACAGCTGGGTTTGGTAGCATTAAATTGCATTTGTAGATGCTGTGTCTGATTAAGAGTAGGGCAGGAGCATCTGTTTTTAAGATTGTTAGCAAATTTAAACAGAGTCTGTATTTAGCTTTTTCACTGTAGTTAACATTGAGGCTTGAGGCAAATCAAATCAGCCAAACAGAACAATCCCATGCATAATGCACTAGTTGGTCTCAGAAACCTGATTTCAAACCATTTTAGTTGAGCAGGAAAGTTATTTGGGGTCTTGCTCACATTTATTTTCTTATTTTTGAAAGAAAAGTGTCCTCAACATAAAAAGGACATGGAGCTGTTGGCGCAAGTCTAGAGGGGACCACGAGGATGATCAGGGGCTGGAGCCCCCCCCCCCCCCCCCCTTATGAAGACAAGCTGGGAAAGTTGGGGCGTTCAGCCTGGAGAAGAGAAGCTGTGTGGAGACCTCAGAGCAGCTTCCAGTGTGTGAAGGGGGCTACAAGGATGCTGGGGAGGGACTCTTCATTAGGGACTGGAGTGACAGGACAAAGAGGAATGGGTTCAAACTGAAACAGGTTAGATATAAGGAAGAAGTTCTTCCCTGTGAGGGTGCTGAGGCGCTGGCACAGGGTGCCCAGAGAAGCTGTGGCTGCCCCATCCCTGGCAGTGTTCAAGGCCAGGTTGGACACAGGGGCTTGGAGCAAGCTGCTCTAGTGGAAGGTGTCCCTGCCCATGGCAGGGGTTGAACCTGGATGATCTTATGGTCATCAATTATTAATCATTAATCACCACCAAACCATTCTGTGATTCTACAGTTTTTAGGGATCAGGAGGGTTTTGGCACATTCAAAGCCACTGCTTCTGTAAAGAAGCAAGCATGGCTGAGTGGGGAAAAATAGAATGTCAGTCATTTTTCTCTTTTTCCCTGTTCTCTGTGTGAACCTTTTTCTTTACATTGCTCATTCATTACTTTTTTGCGGTAAACATTGATAAAAACTCCCTCAAATTGGGAAGTACATTTGGACAACAGATGCCAAGGAAAAAATAATCAGTGAACAGCACAGAAAGAAATAAAATTCTTGTGAAGGAGGTAGTTTTTCTTGATTAAAACAAGAAATTGGGACACTATGGATCCTACTGTTTCTCAGGTGGACCTGGAGCTTTGGTTCAATTTGTTATTTAATTAAATTGAATAACCTCACATGACCTGAGCATAGAACATGACACTAACACTCAGAACCCAGCTGGAAGAAGGGCAGCAAGCAAAGAGAGGTAAGTAGGATGAATCTTGCAATTTCTGGTTCACTAGCAAGTGTTTGTAGTTCTGTGGTGGTGTGATGTCTTGACAGGAGCTTCTGCTGCTGCTTGATAGATACATGCACAAGAGAAGACAGAATGGGATGGATGAAAAGAAGGTTAAAGCAATGTGGAGATGGGCAAAGAGACTGAGATTCAAAGAAATAAGGGTGCCACAAATCATCCTAAATTGTGAATAGGAAGAGATGACATTAACCTCATTCCTGTCTTGGCTAACCATAGTGTCTTAAACTAGTCTAAACTTGCCTAAGCAGTGTCTTAAAAACCACTAGTGGATATGGTCCAGCTGATGTCAGTGAGCAGCCTATTCCCATGCTTATTTCTCCACATTCTTAGTTTCTGTCAATTATGCTCACTATGTCTTGTCTTACCTGGGACAAGATCTGGGATTGTTTAGCCTGAAAAAGAAAAGGCTCCAGGGGAATCATGATTGTGTGTAAATGCCTGATGAGAGGATGAAAACAAGATGGAGCCAGACTCTCCTCACTAGTATCCAGTGACAGGACAAGAGGAAATGGGCACAAAGAGAAATACAGGAAATCCACTTCAAGTTAAGAAAAAGCTTTTTCACTGTTAGGGAGGTCAAATACTGGCACAGGCTGCCCAGAGTGGCTGCGGAGTCACCAGCTCTGGAGATACACAAAACCCCACTGGACATGATCCTGAGCAACCTGCTGCACCTGAGCCTGCAGTGAACAGAAGGGTTGGACCACAGGTTCCTTTCAACCTCAACCATTCTATGATTCAGTGACAGTGAGCAAAGAAACAACTTATTCTTGTCCTCTTTCCAGCAATTTTCACCTATTTTCAGTCTGTTTTCCTGTTTCCCATGAGAAATTAGTCAAAAGAATCCGAATTCTTCAAATCTTAGATCACAGCTTCTAAAATTCAGATTATCCTTGATTTCCTTTGGACTGTTTTCAGTTGGTAGTTCTTGAAATGGTTGTATCAAACTGAATATAGCATTCCCACTGAGGTCTTCCTCATAGCAGACTAAAAGGATTACTGCATAGCTCTTATGTATAATGCTCCTGTGTATTCATCTTAGTATAACTGGATTATATCTTGACTGTTTTTGTTCCTGGTTGCTTGATCAGTTTATGACCTAGGATTACTCCAGAACTCCTGATTATCCAGCTGTTCCTGAGCTAGTATTGATGCAGATGATCATTCCTCTTGCCAGTCACTTCATTCATTTCAGATAATTTCTTCAACTTGCCACAATAATCTGATAATGGAACCCTGACACCCAGGGGGCTCTCAGGCCCTTCTAACTTGGTAATTTATTAAGTCCACTTGTTATTCCATTATTTGGACCATCAGCAAAGACAAACTCATGAGTTAACCATTAGTAACTGCTCCTGCAAGAAAAGCTTCTCAACTATTTGGGACTGTGGAGGTGTCATAACTGGACCCTTTTTCCTTAGATAGTTATGGGAAAACCATAAAAGGCAGGATCAAAGGTTGTATTAAATGCAGATAGATGCTACTGCTCAGGACTGGCACAAGAAGAAAGGATATTAATTCCATCTTAAATTTATTATGTTAACTGATCAAATTTCACTGACATGGACAAACAATAGTAAATTAGAAGCCCAAATACTTTTCCTGCTTTCTGGGGCTTCTGTTAGTTTTCAAAGAACAATACTTACTTCACAGAATCATAGAATCATAGAATAGTTA
>NW_009919372.1:0-21867 GCF_000696875.1 Nestor notabilis
AGCGGCGTGAACTCACGGACCTAAAAGCCGAGTCGAGCGGTTTGTTGGTTTATTTTTCCCCCCCTTTTTATTTTCCTAAGAAAATATCTCGGAATGGCTTATATGCCTACATAGACTAATTCCACCACTTCTGGGGAGGGCATTACACAATCGGGCCGGTTATACAAACCTGGGTTATTTCATAACTTGTTTACATCAGCTGGCCCAGCCTCACTCTTTTTTTGCCTTTTCAGAGTTGGGCTGTCCCCCATCTCCTCTAATATTATTATTTCGTGCGTGGCTCCTATGAGCGACCTGGCAGCGGGAGCACATCGCTGTCCTCGCATCAAGAAGTCATAAGATCATAAAAAAAGAAGGGGGGAGAAAAAATACCCCGTCCAGTTTTAAACTTTGCCAACCGTACCAGCCCGTGACATTCCTCACATTAAAGAAGTTTTACCAGAAATGACTCGCTGCCGCTCCCCGCCTGCTCCAAACGCATCTCGCTGGTGCCCTCTGCGGGCCGCACACCGAGATTTCCAGCTGCTGTACCGCGGCTCTGGCTTATCCCTCGTTTTACCTTGAATGCCAGGGCAAGGTTGGGGAGCGGGAAAGGGAGCTGAGGAGCTGGAAACGCCCGGCTGAGAAGCTGAGACTTTTCTGCTGTCTCTTTCCTCCCTTTATTCAGCATCTGCGCTGGATTCAACCACTTGCTGCTGGAGGTCGTGAAACTCCTGAGCCTGGTTAATATTGGAGATAGTGAGGTCTAACCCATAACTGGGGGTCTCCCGTTTCATTTTCGGGGGCTGCACGTCTTTCCCCGGGCAGCTGGTGTGCTTGGGTTTTGATACAGGGGCCAGAGACTGGTTTCTAGGGTTACTATCTGAAACGGGGCTCTGAGCAGGACACCGGCTTAGCGAGAACATAAATGTTTTCTTTAAGAATCTGGGAGATTTCTCAAGGCCTTGTACGTCATGTCTCCCTTGATCCTTACAGATGTTGTAGATTAAGATCAAATGTAAGCGTTGCCTTTACCCTAGCAGTCGGGCTGTTCTGCTGATTCTGGTCTTCAGAGATCTGCAGTTTTATCACTGTAGAAAATATGCATTGTAGGAATTTTTTCCTTAGTGTCTTTTTTTTTTTTTCTTTCCTTCCCAAAGCAAGAAAAGATGCATCAGTCACATGTTTAACTGGAAACTGTGTCTCTGAGCCAAAACTTTGATGCTTTTTAATTTTTTTTCCCCATACAACGCAGCACTGGAACATTTTTCTTTTAAGTTGTGTGTCATGCTATTTTCCTAATCACTGACTTGCCATGTGGTAAACATAGACTTTCATGGGAGGAGTTTGTGTACTCTTTCAGACCAGTCGACTTTCCCCTCTGATACCCTAGCAGTGTGTCCAGTTTTCCTTCGAGGAGATAGTCAAAGTGGGAGAGCCACCAGGGCCCTTGTATTTATTATAGGATAGGTCCTAAACGCCCTATATTTTATAACTGAGTAGCTGTTAAAGATCCTCGGGGTGGTTTTGTTGTTAGGTTTGGTTTTTTTTCCATGGCCACCATACCCTTTTCTAGACCAGTTTCTGGTGCTACTCAGCACTTGCAGTTACAAATGTAAGTAAGTGAAGGTCTGGAGGGGAGCGGCGATGCAATGGGGTGCGGTATAGAAGCTCCTCGTTAAGGTGGAGAAGGGAACCACAGAGCCAAAGCCTAAAATGTTGCTGTGCTCCTAAGCTGTGACCTGCTAACTAGGCCTGTCCCTGCCCCTGGCAGGACTCATTGGAGACTCCCTGACTGTGGATTGGGGGAGGCTTCCATCCCATCACATATTTTTAAGGCAGAGCAGAGACTGACCTCAGTTCTTGGCACTCCTAATAACAGGACTCTTTCTGTTTGCTGCTTAGTTGTTGGGGTTTTTTAATGATACCTTCATCTGCGTGTTGCTTGGGTCAGGAGGGGAGCAGTGGCTTAGTGGTTGAGTGTGTGCTGCGTGTGTAGCCCTGAAGTCTGGCTATCACCACATCTTTTCTGTAGTGCTGTGAATTCCTTGCAGATAAGGAAAACCAAGAGCTGGCACAGAGGTGCCTCCAGGAGCCTCTCCCAGTTCAGGAGAGGAGAGCTTCGGGTGTCCTGGGTGAGGAAATGGCAGGAGGGGGTCTGGAAAGAGAGAAATGGGGATGTGAGTGAGGGCAGGTGGTGCTTGCCCAGGGGATCCAAGCTCTCTGAGGAGAGGAGGAATGGGGAGAGCAAAGCTGAGGCTGCAGCTGAGGAATGATCTGTAGCTCCAAAGTGGGGAGGACAGTGCCCAAAGGGACTGTGCAGGGGAAGTGGCAGAGAATTGAGAGCCTGCCACTGGAGCCAGCTGTGTTCCAGGGGTCAGAGCTGATGGCCACTGGGCAGACTGGGGGGTTGGGGGGCTGCATTTTAGCATGGTTAAGCTGATCCAGTGCGGAGTCCCAGCAGGGAAAGGCTGACCAGTCAGGAAGCAATGCTTGTAAAATCTAGCGGTAGCCTGAGTGCTCATATCTGAAGGCTCAGCCTGTCGCAGCAGCATGTCCCTGAGTTAGTTATCAAGGGAAAATATGAAATACCAGTTTTGGGGAAAATTTTTGAAGGTATTTTGAGGGATGGGAGAGGAAGCTGGTGACAGAGAAGGAGTGTGGCACAGACAGGGGCTGCAGTCTGACTGGACTCTTCCCCCAGCCTGCAAGCAAGCACCATGGAGGGATACAAGCAAGCAAGCAAGCTTGTGGAGGGATGTGGCTGGACTGAGCAGGTGTTAAGAGAAGGGTCTTAGGCTGAATACAGGAGTGCCTGCGAGTGGAGTAGTTGCTTATCGGCAACTTGGAGCCTGATCGTTCTGTCAGATGCTTGCATCTTGTGTGGCTGATTTGGTGGTGGATCTGAATCTCCTGACCTCTGATGGGAATTTTTAGCAGATCATTGGGTGTTGGAGGCAAAGGTTGTTTGCTCTGGAATGCAGATGGTGTCTTCACATAGCAAAGCACAGAAAGATCTCAGTTTTTCAGCCATAGATTTCTCGTGTCTCTACAAAGAAGTCAGGACTCTTTCTTCTCTGGTTTTTGGTACAGGAGGGATGGTGGCACAGATAGGTATAAAGGTCATGGTTGAAGCCACTTGTGGAGCTGGAAACAGAGCTTGCATCCCTTGACTTGAGCACTTGTAGTTCAACTAGTCTCTCACTTCCTCCCTTCTGGGAGGTGAGGTCCTTTTGTGCTATGGTTTTAGAGGCACCTAGCCATCCTCTCCTGTGCCATGTGGTCACAGCCTACACTGGGCAGAGCAAAGACGGGGATCCGCACCCTTAAATTCCTTTGTTGTGTTGACAGTTTTCAGCTCTGGGCCTCTGTAGTTAACTGGGAGAGGTCACAAAGATGGCATGTGCTCTGAAATGTGGGGTATGCTGAGGCTGTGTGGGACTTGAGCTCGAGGTGAATCTCTGAGGTTCTGGTTGGGCTTTTGCCAAGGTCTTGGTGCCAGTGTCATCCTGTCTAATTCCCCCACCTGCTTAACTAGATTCACTCTGTCTTTCTCTCATCCTTCTTTGCTAGATTTTGAGCTGTCCAAAGCTGTAAGCTGGCATTTATCGGTATTCAAACTGGATCTCCTGGTCTTGAGGCGTTGGCAGCTGGACTTACTGCTGGCTAATACCGGCCTGAAATGCTGTAGCTATCAGAATGTGAAATACTATTTGCAGTAGCCTTGGTTTAACAAAGCACTTAAGGTGCTTGACTAGGCACACCCTGAAAAGGAAATCTGTGTCGAAGTGCTGTCCCTTATCTAGGACGCTTACCTGAGCTGAGGTCAGGCTGATGCAAGGGCTCTCTTTTCTCTGGGAAGCTGGTTTGTTGATCCAAGAATGTGCATTTTTTTGTGGGATCATCTTAATGCTCACAAAATCAATGGTACTGACAGCTGCTGGTCTTACAAACCCTGTCCCTTGCACCGTGACTGCTGGAGCAAGGCTTGTCTGGCTGTAAAACCAAGTCTAACCATTGAAAGCCTCCTGAAGTTGCTCAGCATAGACAAAAGCATTCTTTCTCCCCTGCTTCCCCCTCCGGGGACAAGCGATTGTTTTCCTTGCAGTTTAGTGCCAGCATATTATCCAGATGGATTTACCTCTGTCTGAAACAAGGTGTACATGTATTTTAGAGGAGATCATTACCTGCTGCCTTGGTTTTACTGCTGCCTTGTTTTGTCTAGACAGTGCAGAGAGCTGCAGGGAACTTGTCCGATCTGAATCCTAAGACCTATTTTATAGGCTGCTATTAAAATACATATCCTTGCACGTAACCATCCCGGGGCCGGGTTTCTCACCCTGTGTGTGTGGCAAGTGCAGAACCACTGAACGAGAAGCAAGCTGCTGTTCTTGCCATACCCAAACCCTGTGTGGACTGAGCCCAGATTTTGGGGGAATCCTTTGGTAGGAGAAGGCTTTGCTCTGCCTGGTAACAGCATTTCAGAACTGAAGTTTCTCTTCCTTTTCTTTGGACTGGCAGAGAAGTGTTTTTCTAGAAAAACTCCTCAATTCCCCTTTTGCTGCACACCGGAAGGAGCGGTGGGCACAGGCGGGAGGTGCTGGTAGGGACGCTGCCCTGGGGGGGAGGCTGGTGTAGGGGATGCTGGGGAGGCATGGGGGGGTGAGGAAGAGGGCTGGGAGAGGGCAGGGCTGCTCTGGAAGGGAAGTGCCTGAGCCCAGTGCCTTCCTCAGGGGGCTGTGGTGGGCAGGGGCAGCTTGGGATGCTGCAGAGGCACCAGCAGCCCATGTCTTTGCTTCAGGTGCTGCTTTAGTCCTCTCTGGTGCCGCTCCCGAGGGCCTAGCTGGTTTCTGAGTAATCATTTATGCTCTGTTTTCATTGACGGCTTCTTCTCTCTCTCTTTTACTTTTCTCTCCTGCTTTTTCCTCCTAGAAATTCCGAGTAGATATGCCAGGATCAGGCAGCGCTTTTATCCCTACGATCAACGCCATCACAACCAGCCAAGACCTGCAGTGGATGGTCCAGCCCACCGTCATCACCTCCATGTCAAGCCCTTACTCCCGTTCGCACCCCTACAGCCATCCGCTGCCGCCGCTGTCTTCAGTGGCCGGACACACAGCCCTTCAGCGACCTGGAGTCATCAAAACCATCGGGACCACGGTGGGCCGGAGACGGAGAGATGAGCAGGTAACCATGGTGGGGAGCGCAGCTGGGGGCGCCTTGAAAACACTTATACAGAGGTTCCCCCTGCCCTCTCTCGGGATCTCCCGGCCCCATGGGGAGTGCTGAGGTCCGTCCCCTGCGCTGTACAGGTGCTGGGGTTTCTCAGGGTGGTGGAGGGTGTAAGCCGAAGGGTGACTTGATTGCTGCTTCCTCGTCGTACAGTGGGATTTACCCGATCTCTATCAAACGCTTTGCACCACTGGGCCGTGTTGTGACTCGGTTTCAAAAGCAGGTGAAACTCTGAAGTCAAGCCCTGCGTTTCAGTTTGAGTGTGTGCCACTACAGGCAGAAGGAAACCTCTGAGCAAGCAGAGGAGCTTTTTTGTAGGTCTTTCACAAACCTGACACCCAAATTACATCAGCTGGTGTTTTATATCTGCTCTGTGGCAGCTAGCACTGCTCCAGTCTCACTTTGGGTGATACCACCAGTACTAGCCAGCATCCTGCAGGGAGGAACAGCTTCCTTAGAGCACCTTGACTCTAGGAGTAAAAACCTAGTGGATGTCTGGGGTCTAAATCCACCTTCCCGCTACAAACATGCAATCACTTGATCTCTTTGCAGTGGTGAGGTGGGGATGCCATAAGCAGAGGGTTTTCTGCTCCCAACCCAGTAGCATTTTCATAGCTGGGATGGGGTGGCTTGTACCACTGCTGCTCTGTGCTGAGCCGTCTGATGGGATCCTGCACTAGGACAAGGCAGTGGACTAAATGCAGGCATCTCGTCTTCTGGAAATCCGTTCAGCCCTGTCAATCTCTTTTTAGTAAGAAACAGCCTTCTCCAGGGCTGTCTGGTGAGCAGCTATCCACTGTGCTAGGCTGGTGTCTTTAAAAACAACAACAATCTGAATAATCTAGATCTCCCCAAATTGTTCCCAAGCAGCAGTTGTGTGGGTCGCTGCAGCGCAGTGTACTGAGATGTGCTGCACACCCTCGGTACATGAGCACACACCACTGCATGAGGTCTGTTTCCAATACGACTCACCAGCCCTACCTACTTCATGTCATCTGTTTTGATTCACTGTCTGATTATTTTATGTGGAGTCACTTTCTGGTGTAGACCTAAGAGGCAGGGAGAGGGTTAAAGTCACTTGTCCAGAGTAAGACAAGCCTCTATCTGAGAAGCTGGTTTGGGTGCACTGAGGACCCATTTTTGGGAGGAAGGACAGGCAGCCGTGTTGGTTCAGGTATGTGCCAGCCCTTTCCACAAGCCGGAGCCACCTTCTGGTTCCCTGCCTGCAGGGCTGGTGTCCAATGCCAGGGAAGCTCTCACGAGAACTGGGGCAATAATTAGCAACAACAAATTTGTTTGACAAATGCTGCCTCTGTGTTCACAAATTGGCCATGAAGAGATCACCATATTCTCCGCTTTATTTGTTGTTCAGAGTTATTTGCTGAAGGATGCCTGCCAAGCAATTCCTGGCCTGTGGCTTGTTTGCAAGTTGTTCATTGTGGGTCATTCAAAGCCAAGTCCTTTTGATTAGACACGTGCTAAGGCAGTACCCGGGCGCTTTACCGTGGCTCTTTGGCTCAGGTTTCCGCTGTTGGTGAACACCACATCGAAGTGCCTTTTTGGAAAACATTGTGTAACACTTTGTGAAAAGAGCCTGTTCTGATGAACGTTTGTGCCAGTGAATGCACGTATTGGGCTTGGACAAGCTGCAGATAACACGTACAGGAGAGGCACAAACGGTGCCAAATCCAACCTCTTTCAAACAAATCCAGTGACCGCTTACGGAACAGTTCTTTATAGACCTGGTGTAACATTAAGCACGTCCAGATTAGGACTTGAGCCCCTCTATGAGATTTTCACAAAGCTATGGCCTCTGAGATAGATAATTTTAAAATTACTGAAGGCCTCAGGAGGAGAAATTTTGGTCCCAACATGTTTCAATGAGGTCTGTGCTTCTAGAGCATGAAAGGACCCCTGAAAGCTGTACACAAAGGCCCCAAGTCAGCACAGAATCCCAGTGCATGTGTAACGCTCTGCCGTACTGCAGATACTTGTGTGCAAATACATTTTTACCCTGCACACATACAGGCTGCAAAGGGAACAGGCAGAGCTGTAGTGAGGAGAGTGGTGCTTGTAGGGGCTCTTTACTGCTGCCTGGCAGGGCATGCTGAGATGAAACGCAGTGATCTGCTGATGAAAAAGCTTTCAGGTCTAAAACCTGTCCCCTGAAGTGCTTGTGTTGCTCAGTGTGCATCTGGGGGCCTGTGCTGCGTGCAGGTGGAATCACAGGCACAGACCAGATCCTGGTAAAAAGAAAGCAGAACCAAGTGAGGTGAATGCCCAGAGGCTGAGGTAAAACCCCTGGAACTGCAAAGATGAAAATTAGGGAAATAAAGGAAACTAAAACAAACCAGAATGAGGTTAGATTAAAACTTAACACTAAAAAGAAAACACGGTAAAAGGGTGAATGTCTCATTTGCAATTTTGACAGCCCCTGGAGATGTTAAAACTGAAAGCTTTCATGGAAAGGGTTTTCTTTCCGTTCTCTGCTGGCACTACATGAGCTCTGACTCGTGCCTTGCAGAGCGCTCGTTTCGCTGCTGTTGGCAGCCGCTGGGCCAGAGCCCCCGCAGCACACACCCGCTGGTGGGGCTGCAGAGCAGGGCACGAGGTCAGTCCGCAGCAGAGGAGGATGTGCAGCTGAGCGTGTGCTGTGAATTCCCATGCTCCATGTGCCGCAGCAGTGAGCTGGGCCGTGCCAGCCCTCCTCACATGCTGCCGTACCAGCTCCCTGGCCTTGGCGGTGGTGCAAGCCTATCTGCTGCTGCTGGGATTTACAAACCTCCTCTCAAACCCCAAAAGCTAGGCCTGACTTGACCAGATCTTGTGGGCTCCTGCTCGCTTCCTCTGGTTTCACAAGTGTTGCTTGATGGGTTTGTATGGAATTGCTCCTGATTTACATCAGTGAGGATGTCAGCTGGCCTCAGGAAGCCCTTGGTATCAGTGGCGCCTTGCCTGCTGATGCAAGGAGCACAGTGTGTTATCTCACTGAGTGCCTGAAAATCTGAGGTCAGATTTTTGGGTGGTATAAATCATTGTTAACTTCATGGGAGCGCTGCTGATTTTTCTGTCTCCCCCTTTAAGCTAACAACTATTTTTTGTGTGGGAAGCAGCAGAATATTTTCTTTCAAGAAAGAGGCACTTACAACATCGTGCTCTGGTTTTGCTTAATGTACCACCCAAGTTGTGAAACAATCAGAGCATCTTTTATCTGTTTGGCCTTGGTGCAGATTCACTGTCCTCTTACACAATCTTCCTCCTGCTCCCAACTCCATCTTCTCCTCACCCTTCTGCTAAGACCCAGTGCAGGCAGAGATACTGTGTGCTTTCATCTTCTGCTGACACTAGGGAAGAGGAGGAGTGCTCAGCATCCTGCTGGATAAGGCCTTTTTACTTTGCGTTGTGGTTAAATCCTTGCGAACTTCAAGGAATGCCTTGCTCAGATCTGATTGTGGGTTTTCTTGGCACTTGCCCACAGCTGTCGCCTGAGGAAGAAGAGAAGCGAAGGATCCGGAGAGAGAGGAACAAGCTGGCAGCTGCTAAGTGTCGCAACAGGCGTCGAGAGCTAACAGAGAAACTCCAGGCGGTACGTGCTCTGCATACGTTTCTCCTTCCTTGTTGCCTGCCCTTTGGACCAGCTCGAAGGGCATTGCTGTCCCTCAGCTAGCCTGTTCGAGGAAGATGCTACAAAACATGCGCTGCCTTCCCCTTCCAGGGCTGCTCAGTGACGTTACTCCTGCACCAGTGGTGGTGAGGGCTTGGGCCTGGAGCTCAGAAGGCTGAATTCCCTTTGTTGCCTGCCCAAAATGTCCTAGGAGCTCTCTTCCCTCTAGCCTCCCAACTAGCATGAGTCTTCCTACCTCTAGTCTCCCTCCATAAGTGGAAATAAAGGTGCTATATACTTCAAAGGTAGGCTTTTGAAGCACTGAAGATGGTAGGATCATCTGAAAGCAGTAGAAAATGAAGCAGATGTTATGTGTACCTGTCAAAGCTACATCCTTTAGGCTAACCTGTCCTTGGTGGGCGTAACAGACCTCCTGCACAAAGGAAGCACTGAAGAGAGATGTGGTACAGTGCCATTGGGGAAACAACTAGTTAAACTGGAGAATGTAGGGATGACCACAAGAACTATGGGGTGTGTAAGGGACTTGCTGAAGAGGAGGCTCTGAGGATGGGTTGTGTTGAAGGGGGCTGGAGGGAAGGCTCCAGTGCTCCTGCTCAAGAACCAGACTGGGTCTGGTTTTATTCAATGATCTTATTAAGAAGAACAGCAGCAGCAGTGAAAGTGCACCAGTGAAATGTGCTGCTGCCTCAAATTTGGGAGGTATTCCCAGTGTAGTGAAAGCAGGACATCCTGTAGGAAGAATTTGAGGGTTATCATGACCAAGGTAATAGAAGTGAGAGGAGTGCAAAGTGGGAGGTCATAGCTTGAAGGACTGAGGACAAGTTATTCGTGAAATGGTGAGCTCCTCACACAGGAAGGTATTAATTGCTCACAGGTTCGCTATGACCCATCAGTGTGACATGACCATGGGAAAGATAAATGTGTACATCCTAGGATGCAGTCAGCGGAGATGAAAGTGGAGTGCAAGAGTCAGACCTAACCTGGAATATGCACTATAGAAAGAAAATGGAAACAGTTTAGAGATTGTGGTACACTACCTCTTGTCTAAATGAAAAGAATATGACTTACCTAACACAAAAAACCCAATAGGAGGATATCTGAGTTCTCTCTGCCATGGCGTCTGTCAGGCAGACAGCAAAGGAGAAGAGTGAAGTCACAGGCTAAGATGAGTGGTAAGAAGCTGGCCATGAGAAAATTAAGGTGAGCTCATGAGAAGACTGTTTGTAACCCTTACATTGGTGAAGTTTGGGAATAGCCTACTGGCAGACACATGAAACACAAGACACTCAGCTGGCGATGACCTGGTGCCTTCTTGGCTCATGAAGAGCCTAGGGTGTATCTGCCTGTGCCAGATGGGAATTGGACTTGATGGCCATGTTCTAGGTGAGGAGCAGTTTCAAAGCCTCTGGAATTTACTTATTCCCCTTTTGTCTGCAGGAAACTGAAGTGCTGGAGGAGGAGAAGTCAGTGCTGCAAAAGGAAATTGCGGAGCTCCAGAAGGAGAAGGAGAAGCTGGAGTTTATGCTGGTGGCTCACAGCCCTGTGTGCAAAATCAGCCCTGAGGAACGCCGGAGCCCTCCATCCAGCAGCCTCCAGAGCGTTCGGACTGGAGCTAGCGGAGCAGTGGTGGTGAAGCAGGAGCCTGTGGAGGAAGAGATCCCTTCGTCCTCTTTGGTCCTTGACAAAGCCCAGAGGTCTGTCATTAAGCCCATCAGCATTGCTGGAGGTTTTTATGGAGAGGAGGCACTCAACACTCCCATCGTGGTGACCTCAACACCAGCCATCACTCCTGGCTCCTCCAACTTGGTGTTCACTTACCCCAACGTGTTGGATCAGGAGTCCCCTCTCTCCCCATCTGAGTCCTGCTCCAAAGCTCACCGGAGAAGCAGCAGCAGTGGTGACCAGTCCTCGGATTCCTTGAACTCTCCCACCTTGCTGGCATTGTAATCCCCCTGTGGCCCCCCATTTTGCCAGTGTGTTACATCCCCCAGCACCATGGGGGGAGCCCCCCTCCGTGGGATTAGAGACAGGCACAGGATCGTTCAAGCACAAAGGCAGCAAGAGCAAGGATGGGGAAGTGCTGCAGCTCCAGGAAGGAGAGTGAGGACCAACGCCAGCTCCCTGGAGGCAGGAAATGGCAAGGGTAGGACTGACACACCAGGACTGTTTGGAGAGGTTGATGCCCCCTCTATAGGGACTGCCTATGGAAACCTTTTCATGGCCATGGTGGACTTGGGGAGCACTCCTGGCCAGGACTGAAGGCGAGCTGCAGAAAGTTGCTAGTCGTCCCTTTCCTTTGTGAATGGATCTGATCAGTTGTGCTCTGTGCTTAGATCATTCTGGTTAGCTGATCTTACAGCTCTTTCACTCTCTCCCTCTCTCTCTCTGTGCTTACCATTTACAACGTTGTCGATCCCATGACATTTCATCCAGTTGCTTTGAACTCTAAAGGCTTGTTAGGATCTTTCTTCTCGGGACAGGCTGTGGGAAACACATAGGATTGCCCAGGCAGGAGGGGGATGGCTGGGAGGTCCAGGAATGAGGGAGAATGGGGGGCACAAGGAGCCTGAGGGCTCAGCAGCAAGGGCAGAGCTCAGAACTCTGGCTTGGGGCACAGAGACAGCGAGCAGAGACAGCAGGAGCCTCATGCAGAAGCCTTTTCTTTTTAAAAATGTAGATATGTTTAACCCCTTGGGCTCCTCAAAAAACAAGTTAGCATCTCAGGGCCAAAGTAGCATCAGAAAAGCTTCTGGACTGGTAGTGACCAGTGTCTTTGGCAGGGTTTTACCCCAGTTTGGTGGATATCAAATCTGCTGCTTGTTGTTTACTTTTCCTGGGTTACCTGCTGTCTAGGGAGTATTGCATCTTCCTCCCCATCAGGGCTTCTGACTCAGAGGCTGATCTCTTCCTGTTAGTAAATCCTCCCCTTGGACATATTAGCAAAACATGTTACTGAAAAAGAGGTGACACCATGTGCCTATAAATCTAGGATGAAGACTGGCAGTGGATAAGAGGGTGAAACTACCTGTCTGTACTCTTGCTGACTTTTTCATTGCTGGGAAACAAAGCAGTGCACATCCACCAGTTGATACTAGTGGGTGGTGTTTGCCCAGAGATTCCCAATTTCCAAGGCTGGGGGGAAGGCAATGGTCCAACCTCCAGCACAGCACAGGCTACAAGGCACTCCTGACGAGGCAGGAATGGCATGGTTGAAGTGGTGACCTATCTGAACTAAAACAGGTTTCAACAACCTCTGGTTATGAATGACAAATGACAGCAGAGGAAAAAAGGTTACTGTTACTTGCACTTTCATTTTTGGCCTCTGGGTTTTTACGTTGTAATTGATCTGATTTTGTTGGGGTTGATTGGCCTGAAGACAAAAAACAAATCAGAGTGCTCTTCCCCTTGCCCTGGGTCCTTGTCTTCTCCAACCTGTGGGCTTGGCTGCTACTACTAAGTGCTCACAGAGGGCACAAGCTCTCCAGTGCTGCTGTTCACTACTGAAAACAGTAATGTGTATAACCCTACTCCTGCATGGAGCCAAGCTCAACTCCTGTTGATGTCAAACCATGACCACGTGCACACTAGGATTGCTCAGCTTGCCAGCTAAAGTGCTTAGGGGATAGCTCTTGGGTCCTGCCTGTTGAAGCTGTGGTGGCAGCTATTTATTTTGGTGTGAGATTTTCTTGTTCTTTTATATATACTTTTTTTTTTTTTTTTAAATCAGCTGAACCCAGGATATTTCTTGGTCAGGCTGGACCTGAAGAAATGCAATATGCAATTATAGGTCCAGTCCTGTAAGATGCTAAACTGCTGCAGTCCCCACCAACACCACTGGGAATTAATAGGGTTCAGTTTTGTGGAACTGGACCTTTACTCAGCAGGGCTGGTTTCCCTCAAGCCCTGGCCACCAGCCACTCCTTGAATCATTTCAAAGGGACACTACTTTGGCTCTAAAGGTAGGCTTTGGTTTTTTTTTTGTTATTACCATCATTTTTAAAGAGGTATTTACCAAATCTGCCAGAAATAGAAAAATATGAGTGATCTTTTTGCTTCCTAAAGAAGATTAGGATTCAGGCTTTTTCTTTGTTGCTTAAACACTTCCATCATTATACCAGTGCTAGAGGTTTCAAATTAAGCTTACACAATAAGTAAAATTGACCAAGGAGTTCTTTTGTCCTTATACAAACATCAAAACTTCCTTTTTAATAAAGTAGACCTTAAACTTCCCATAGTTAGCAGAAAGGGTCCTATTTTCATAGGGTTTATGTAGGTGACATCACTTTAGGTGAAACTGCTGTTCTTCAACTGTCTCCATTTTGCCAGATGCCTGTTTGTGCTAGTCTGGATTGAGAATCTAAAACTGCTCAATATAATGGCTCTGCATATCATTTCCACCCATTTTTGAGCAGAATGCAACACTGACAAAGGGTGACTCCTAAAGTGATACAGCTACTTTTGAGGCTAGCTGACCAGGATTGCTGTCTCCTGGGAATTTAGGAGCATTCCTACTAGGAGTTTTGGGAAGTCAGGTGCCTCCTCAAACCCAAATAAACCCAACTCCTAGTGGAACAACAAAAAAACTACCTTTTCATCACTGAATCATTGCCAGAAGGAACTAAGGATCTACAGCTGTCCCTTGCCCACTGCCTGTTGCCTTGGCATTGACCTTCTCGGAGACAGGATGGTTCCCTATCCTGTCCTATGATGCTAATGGGAGCCACTTGAAACTGCCTGGAAAGGAGGATTATTTTCTGCTATCTGGAAAAAGCATTGAATACCTTGTGCCTGCCCATTTTGTCCCTCAGATCTCTCAGAGGATTATCTGTGTTGGGATTGCTGGTCTCCTGCTTCTTCTGTGTTTTCTGGATCAGCCTTACTTTTGTTTAGTTTCTGGCAGGCAGGTACAACTTGAGCTCCACTGACCCTGCATTCTTCTCTTCAGGTTTACTGGTGTGCTTTTTGGGAAATTACTGTCTTCCTCATCCTCCAAAATGGTATTTTCCACAAGAACCTTCCCTGCCATTTCCTAAATGTACTCTTCGTGTTCTGCATGTAGTGGGGATGCGGGAGCTATTATAACTAGTGTCTGACCAAGAGCTGCTGGAGACAATGGAAAAAGGCCCAGGGAATTTCAGCTGGTATTGGGTCAACCCACTTGTGACTGGCCCAACGAAGCCTTTAACAACATCTTAAATTAATCAATGCCAAACTGGGAGGAGCAGTAGCAGCTGTACTGAAGGAAACATTCAGCTTCCAGGTGATGTTTGCCATTCCAGTTTTGCCCTTGTTCCTCCTACCACCTTCCCAGTTGTGGCATTGCCTTCATCCATTCCTTTCTCATAGGCGTGGAGACTGGGTAAGTCTCAAACTGTTTGTGGTGTGATGGGATTTGGGACCAACATGCTGGGGACAGTAGCTCTCTGTTGTGTTTTTATAATTATTTAAATGATCTGTTTAGTTCATCTGAACCTTTAATTTTGCTGCTTACTGTATGTAGGATCCACCTGGCCTTCATCCTAAAAGAAAAGAAAAACAAAATGAAAGCAAACCTAAGACACCTCCCCTCATCCCTGGTATCTTATTTATTGGCAGGCAGCTGTCTTGTGCCTGCTCTAGCAGATCTGCCCATCATTAATTTAACATCCTCCCAACTCACACTCCTGCTGTTCAGTTGTTGCCTTCTTTTTTGCTTTTTGTTGTTGGGGTTGTTTGTTGTTTTATTTTTTCATTCTAAAACAGACTTCTGAAATGTAAGAGATCTTATTATTATGACACTTACAGGTTCATTTTCATTAGGAAGGCCAAGTCAAACATTTTAAGAGGTGGGGGGAACAATCTACATTTTATTTCTTATTTATTTATCATGTTTACATCTTTTTTTCTGTTCAAGACTTGGATATAATAAAGAAAGCATTAAAAATATTCCAATCTTCTTCTTTTTTTAGATTAATAATTTTTTCTTTTGCTTCTTTAAATGAAAGATTCTAGGTTTTGTTGTCATCTGTATAAAATGTAAAAAGAGATATGTTTCTAAAGATGCATTATCATTCCTCTGTGAACAGTAGGTGGAGTTCAGAACAGTCTCAGAATGCAAGATAATAATAAAATCCCATCCTGTTTTACTTAATTGTTCCCCTCCTATCCTGTATGATTAAAGGGTTATTCCACTTTCTTGTTTGTGATTACTTGATATTAAAACCATATTAAAATGTGTAGAAAATAGGTATCCAATTGTTTTTGCGCAGTGAGAGAATAAACTGTTGTATATATCTTGATAAACTGTGTAGTTCAAAGTAACACCAGTAAGGGATAGTGCATCTTTATTAGAGCGATAAGTTACTAGTGTCACTAAAGTCTACTTTAAGATCCTCAGATACAGAAAGGGGGCTGCTTCTGATTCCACTCTCTGGGGGGTACATTGAGAGCATCAGTAGCATTTTGCTGCTGCAAAATGGGTGTCAGAGGTGGAATCAAGCCTCAGTGATTGATGGGTGACCATGAGGATTATTGAAGGTTTGGGGGCACCATTATCTTTCTTTATTTTATTATTTTTTTACCCCTCTAAAGTTTTAGCTCATGGGTTTTTTTTGGGGGGTTTTTTTTTGTTTGTTTGTTGGGGTTTTTTTGGGGGGGGTGTGTGTTTGTTTGTTTTGGGTTTTGTTTTTTTTGTTTGTCTGCAGTGAAATAGTTTCTGCCAGGTTGGTTCTTAAAAGTGACTGCTGAATTGGGACCCTTCTTTACTTGTCTTGATATTGTTCTTGCAGTTGTGAAGAATCAGCTCTCAGGCATTCTCTCTGGCATTGTCTCTTTTCTGTTCTTGTTATTTTACTGAATTACAGGCCTACAGTATTTGCACTAAAACAAAAAGCTTGTTAGAGAAAGCTTGCTGCTATGAAAGAAAACATATTAAAATGGTTTTGCTTTTACAGTTTTAACTGAGTAGCATTTTGTAGAATAAAATCAATTTAGACTGAAAAGAAAAAAAGACTTTTCTTTTTTCCTCTGTACCTTCTTCTCCCCATACTCCTCTCTTTTCCTCCCATTCCTTGGTAGTGTGATGTTCCCCCCTTCTCCTTTGGTGCTCAGTTGTAATGATTGGCTGTATTGTTGACTATGCTGCTGAGAGTTATGACACTTGTAAATCTTGTTTTAATGACATTGTGGACACTTTTTGTATAGCAAGAGCTAACTGGAGTTCTTCTCTCTCTGTTAATTGAAGTTATTAAAAAGCTCCCTTTGCCATGAACAATTAAAAGCTCACATGTTCCTTCAATATGAACAAATGGGTGCAGCATTGCCAGGTGCCCGGTTGTAGCACATCTCAGGGCTTCTTTCATGAGGAGCAGCTGCAATCCAGACGTCTGTTAGCTGCAACAATGGTAAATGGGGCAGAGGCTAGCCGAGCAGACCACCTGGGCTAAAAGGCAAATAATGCATTAATCCTTTCATCTTGGCTTTAGAAAGGAAAGGGATAGCACTAGAAAATGAGTGCTGAAGTGACTTTACCTTGTTTTTTCTTCTTTTTTAAATCCACCTCCTCAGCCAGAAGGACTCAAAGCTTCTGCTCTGAAAACATAGGGTGGAAAGCACGGTTGCTTCACTGGCAATGTGGAGGAGGTTAGGGTGGGAATTCCCTTGCTCACCTGGGAAAAGCTGCAGTCTCTGGAGTGGAAGGAACTCAGATACACCAAGTTAAGAGTGGAGGATGTCATACTCAAGTTAAAAAAGAAACTGGTAGGGAGGAGATACTAGGTGAGTCATGGCTAGCCAAGCTGGTGCCAGGCCAAGCTGCTCCTTACTCATGGGTTTCCTTAAGAGTAATGTCTGCTGTGGCTTCCTGCTCTTCCTCATCCCTATCTTTTTTTTCATCCCCCTTTTTTTCCTTTATTTCTTTTCTTTTTTTTTTTTTTTTCTTTTTTTTTTTTTTTTAGATTTCTTTTTAACCCCTGTGTCCTCTTAGTGCCATGGGGGAAGGAGATGAGAGATACTGGAGTAAGTTCTGTGGCTGCTAAATGAAAATATTTGTGAAGTCATGGGGAATGCTGAAGGTATCAGTCACCAGAATGTGGAATACATGCACATGCCTGTGTGAAGTGAGCTCAGTGGCCAGGAATCCATGTTGTAGGAGAGTTGACACAAAGCCAACATAGGAGGGTTTGGGCTATAGAGCTGGAGACAGCTTTAGGGTGCCCCATGGGGTCAAAGATGATGCAGAGGGTGAGGGGGAGCCTTCGGGAAGTTTTTTCTAAATGCATTTGTTCTCATGGGGCTAAAGGAAAAAGCAGTTATTCTGGGGGGCATGGCAATTATAAGCAACTATGCCAAAGGACCCAAGAGCATCATCACTTAATATATATCTCCTTGGGGCCTAAGGCATGCGGGAGTCCTCATCTGATCTCCTACTGCACACAAGCTTTCTCTAACGGGAGTGCCTCCAGGATTTCCTGCCTCACAAAGGGCTTTCCCATTACACCAGTGCACAGAGGCATCCAGCCTTGATTTTTGTCAAACTGGCTCCTTTGGCAAAGTATCCCCCCTCCGCTCCCTCCCAAAAAAAGCTAACAGTAGGATACGTTCTTGCTTGCCTCCTGCCAGCCTCAAGTGCTCCCTAAGCTCCTGTTTGCTGACAGCGCCCTTCAAAAAGGCTTGAGTTTGCTTGTCTGCAAATGCTGGTTGAGAGGCTTAGGCCTCCCACCTGATTTCCTCCCAGCACAGGAGGATTGCAACTGCCTTTTATCATCATTAGCTTGAGATGCTGGAATGTCCCCAGCAGTTATTCTAATTTGGTTTTGAAGGATGAAATTACACAGCAAACTGTTTTCCACCAGTCTTCTAGCTGTGGAGGCCAAATTCTACCACATTGACATGGAACTTGTGTTTTTTCCCAACATCCTCATCTTGGTTTAGATCTCTACTTCACACAGGGAATTTCCCCTCCTTCTGAAACAGGCTAACCCTCCCTCTATCTTGTGATGCCCAGAGCTTGCCCTTATGCAAGGGAGGGATCTGTGTGTTACTATGGGGCAGGCAGAGTCACACTGGAAGAGAGATCACCCATTCCTTTTGCAATGAAAGGATGTAAGGGGCACCTGCACTGAAAACTTTTCCGTCAGGATCAGTATATGTCCCAATGTTTTTAGTGTGTACAAGAATTAAGAGAGGCTCCTCATTCTCTTTTGCTTGTCCCATGATATAGGACTCATCTCTAGACTCTCTTCCCAGTTACATTTGCTAATGAAGTACCAAAGAGTGGTTCATCTCTCTAGGCAGCATGAGCAGGCAGCCTGCTCTTCCCACATATTCAGTGGAGGGGAGGTCCTACCTGGCGCAGAGCTTTTGTGGGAAGGCAAAGCCTAGCAGAGTGACCTTAATATATCATGGTAGAAGTAGCAAGCTATCAAATAAAGGCTTGTTGTGGTTATTTACTTTTTTGGTCTAGAATCTGCAGGAGCAGCTACAGGAACACTGTAGAAATTCTGCAGCCAGTGGAAAGAATAAGCATGTGCTTAAACCGTAGAAAACTTAATGGCAAGCAGAGCTGGAGTGGGAGTGTGGGGGAAAGGAGAGTATCCAGAATGCTGGTTTGAAGGGATGTTTCCACTCTCGTGGGAAGGATGTGACAGAGGAAAACTATGACACAGTTATTGCATCAGATACCCCAAAGTGGAACAAATTATGCATTTTTTTAAAAACACACATCACCTTATGGTCCTACTGCTCCTGATGTCTACGACCTGACCCCCCTGAAGTTTCATGTCATCATCATAACAAGCTCCTCAATTCAGCTGCAGGAGTCCAGCGTCTTCTGCTCTGTCTCACGTGGCACAAGTGAGGTCCCCATTCAGCAGTGCTTGGCCAGTGTCAGCTCAAGGAACAATACAGATGGATTATCAACCTGGGTGGAAGTTGCTGGCACGCCCTCCTAAGGCTAAAGCTTAAAAAGAAGGGGTTTTGTGTGTGTTCCAGTGTAGCGAGATACAAGACACCTCAGGAGGGTTTTTCTTGATGAAGACAGGGCAAGGCTGGGAGGAGAAGCTGAGAGGTGGGATTGTTTGGCTTTGAGAAAAGAAGGCTCAGGGAGGATCTCACCAAAGTGTGTAAATACCTGATGGGGGTAGGGAGCAGACGAGATGCTGTCTGACTCCTCCCCGTCGTACCAAGTGACAGGATGAGAGGCAATGGTCACAGTTTGCAGTAGAGGACATGAAAATCTCTTTTACACTGTGAAGGTGGTCAAACACTGGCACAGGTTGCCCAATGAGTTTTGTGGAGTCTTCATCCTTAGAGACATTCAAAAGCTGACTAGGCATGGCACTGAACAATCTACTTTAACTGACCTTGCTTGAGCAGACGCATGGATTAGACACTCTCCAGTGGTGCCTACCAACTTCAACCATTCTGTGTTTCTGCTTTTGATTCCACATAGTCCAGAAGGAGTATATTACAAGAATATTTCTTTCCTTCTTGCAGTCCTATCTCATTTGAATTCCAGAATTCCTCTGTGCTAAATATCAGCTTTTTTGATGCTGGCTGTGCAAGGTCAAGCAGATAAGGACTAAACTGGGAGGAGGATATCATGGCAGACAAGAATGTAAACTGTTCAGCCTGCCACAGTGTGAGTCTCAGATTTCCCTTTTTATTTTGCATGCTCCATTCCACAGACTAGCGTGGGGGAAGAGAGGGAGACAGGACTTACATGGCCATATCTAGAGCCTGCATCCCACAAATGACTGTACAACTCTGCAAATTCACAGGCAGTGCCAGGAACTGTTGCCTACTTGCCTTTCGCAGGCTCTCCTAGCATTTTTCCTCTCTCAGGCAGAAGCTGTTTTTCAAGTTCCCTGGAAAGATAAATACTAATCTACAGCTGGTGATCCTCATGGGTCAGGCACAATCCATCAACTGAGCACAGATGCACCCCATGACCTCCCCACTCCTTTCTGTAACCCTAATTGGGGCTCCTAGACTCAGGCAAATTGGGAGCATCAGTGGCTCCCAGTGATGACACACACTCATGCTGGTGATTACTGATGTGAGTGGCCACAGAAGAAGATGATGCTGGTTTGGGGCAAAGGGAAGAAATAGGTCAGTTCTTTTCCTTTGGGTAGCTCGAGTTATTCAAACAGGGGATGCTGTAATTCACCTAATTCCTATTTCAGTTGCTTACATCTTCTTACTACTCTGAAATGCACTTAGTTCTGAAACTGTTTATCTCATGTTAATGAGAGAAGAGCAGCAGACACCAGCTTGTGGGCTTAAAAGAAAAGTTACATGCCAGAGGCCCATGAATGTCTCCAGTAATCAAAGGGGAAAGGTGAGCTCATGATCCTTACACATCTAAGATCGCCCTATGCTCTAGCCAGGCACAGCCCTGCTCCGACCCCTCAAAGCCAGGGCTTAGGTAGGGTGTCAGCACCAGCACTGAGCAGCACCAGAGCCTCACAGAGCAGCAGATAGTCACTGTAGCCTTCGCTCTAGGCTGATGCTGACTTAGACGGCTGCCACAGGTCGTGGGGGTGATGGGAGACATTAACTGCCTTTTGTAGCCTCCAATTGAACTTTGTCTTTATGAACCACAAGGACCGTGATTAAATCTCTACTCTGAGCAATGTTCTGAGGCCATACTGGTGTCTAATTACCTTCTCCACTTTTGGCAGCTTAGGAAATGAAGATCTGCTGTGACACTGACTGTGGTGAAAGGGAGGGAATAGGAAAGGAGAGTAATGCCTACAAAACATCGGCTTCAGATGCCTCCCATGACCTTGTGCGTGCTTTTCTGTCAGCATCTGCAGCTCAGATAGGTGCTCATCCTGGACCAATGCACTTCCTTCCCTCTGCTCATATTGTCCTGTTGGAGGTGGAGGCTTGCTGGAGCCACAGTCACTCGTGGCTAGTCCAGGCAGCTGCAAAGAGCAAGGTTGTGCTGTGGTGGCACAGAACAGGAGCTGCACAGTGAAGCTTTTGGCAATTCAATGTCCTCCAAGATGCACCTTGACTGTAGGAGGTCCCTGATTGCATGGACCTGCCAGCCCTAGGGGGCTGGAAGAAGGACCTTCCTGGGGAATGGCTCTTAAGAGTATGCGTGGCAGGATAGGTCTGTCCTCCACCCCTGTTGACTCTCTGGTCCCTATTTTGTTTTTCTTTTCTCGCTTGGCTCCACCTCTCAATTTCCCTGTGCAGCTGCTGCCTTTGCTCTGTTCCCCAAGACCAGCACCTGCTCCACGGGCACATTTCTGGTGGTGGGGAAGGAGGAAGACTGTTTCCACCACGGGGCTCTGCGAAGGGCTGAATCCTATGACCTGGTGCCACAGGGAAGGAAGCCATTGCTAATCCCTACTGTACAGCTGCTCCACCTGCCCAGCAGGATCAATGGCGCCATCTCGGCCCCATTATGTTGACTCTGAATCAGTGAGGAACGCCACGGAGCTGGGAGGAGAAGGCTCCTCCCTGTGTGGGTCACTGCTGCCTGCCTGAGACAGCCTGGTCCTCCTTTCCCCTGGTTATGGAAGAGGCGATGAAGTGCTCACTGGTGCTTATGCACACAGACTAAGACACTAGAGGGGGACAGGCAGGGCAGAGACCCTGCTGGGGAAAGTGTTAGGCTCTCCAGCCCCAGGATGTGGGGCAAGCATGGGTGCCACACAGCCTCCCCACACAGGCCAACCAGTTCTGCTGGCAGGTAGAGGCAGGGGTGGATCTTGGAGCCATTTCCAGGAAGCAGGCTGGCGCTGGGGAAAGCGGTGAGGCTGCAGCTGCCTCCTTACCCCACATTCACACAAGGCTGGGGTCAAGCATTCAGAAAAGGGTCCCGGTGAGAAGGTGCCCATCCATCCCCACACTGCTCATGAAGACGAATGCAGATGGCTTTTCAGACTATACCATTTAAGGAGTTCCTCAGCTTAGTGAACCTCAGCTGACCTCGGGGTATATTAAGTTTCCAGCTCAGCAGAGCAGCGTTTCAGTTGAAAGCACGCCACCCAAAACTTCCCTCCTTGCATTTGGGGGAAGGAGGGGGTTGTGGGAGGGTG
>NW_009919373.1:0-3121 GCF_000696875.1 Nestor notabilis
TAACAACTGGTGTTGATGACACTTCTAAATACTTAAAATTATGCAAATCTTAAAGCAACAGAGCAATTCTTACCTATACCAACAAATTGAGCAGAGTTGTTCTCTAGTACCTAGTCACAGTAATGAAAGTTAATCCAAGTTTGAAACCTTTAACTAATAAACAAGACTAATGAGTGGGCTTTCTATATATGTTAGAAACAGTGTTTCTTCATATGTTACTTAAGAAACTTGGAAATGTCTCAGTTGCCTGTTATAAAAGGTGTGGAAAACTCTCCACAGACTTGCCTGTCTTCTAAGACGCCTAGGCTCCTGCAAATTATATACCTTGCAGAGAAGCATTATTAATTCCAGAGGACTGGCCTGTGGCACAGTTCAAATCTGTTTATAATCTTTCAGCACCCTGATATTGCCTACACTCCTAACGAGAAGGATCAGAGGCATGCAGAGGGGGAGAGATGGACCCACATTTCGGTGTGATAAGTACTTTGAAAAAAGAACAGCAACTGCTTCCTTTGAACTTCTACAGTTTAACTCTGTCTGGTGGTATAGGAATTTTAGAATTTTTCACAAGTAAAAAATCTTGAATAAGCAGATTGACCCCAACCAGCCAGTTCTTAAGAGATGGGGTATGTTCTTTTATTATCTACAGGGCATTCTGATGCACTAAGTTCTTGGACAGATCCTTTCCACTAAAGAATAGTAAAGAATTTTGAGAGGGAAATGAACCCTAAAAGGTTATGAAATCGTAATATTGTATCCCAGACTGTCAGAGGCTGGTACATCATCGTTTATCTTTTTTGGCTGATGGGTTTATTAATATCTTTTTGTGTGCTCTAGTACGTTGCCATGTACTGGGACTTGATAGCATATTTGTGCTGCCAGCAAGACATTTAGCTACAGATCTAGCTGAGTAGCAAGTTTGAGCAGAAGGACTAGCTATATTAAGCACTCTTTCTAGCTGGCAGGTCAATAATACAGCCCTACTTCTATCTGGCAAGATAAGTTTCCCCAGCCTCATTGTGTTTTTGTTGTTTTTGGTTTTTTTTTTCAGTGCAGGATGGAGCAGATGGATTTGAATCACAAAGTTGGCTGACGTACCGTATAGAATGCAGCACAATATATGTGTCTGTTTAAATTCTCATAAACTTGGTGCAGAGGATAATGCTGACTGGAGAAAAACAGGATAAGTAATTTTTTGGATAGACTTTAGAGGGTTTGTCAGTTGCAAATGGAGAATTCCTCTGGCTTTTGAGTGGACAGAGTACTTCCTCAATAGCACCTGCGTTTCTCCAATGCAGTGGTTTGAAGGCATCTGTATTATGATTAGTGCTTATTATTAATTCTAATCTTTACATGTGAATTAAATCAGAAGACCTTCTGACAGAATGATGATTTGTCATCAGCAGTCTGCACTGAGAGTCATGCCTAATATTTGTTTGATGGCTGCTATTGTTTTGTGGTGTTAGGAAGACCTGCTGCTGCAAAGTGACCATGTTGCTTTCTACTGTTGCGAAGAGTCATCAATTGCACTTTCAATTGCACTTTGACTGTTTACCTGAAAGATTTGGGTTCTAACTGTATTTTCCACGGATAGTGGCTGTTTACCTCCTTTCTGGCCCTGAGTGAGAGAGCAAGTGGGAAGTTTTCAGTGGCAGAATGTGTCAGGTGAAATGCAGTACAGGACCGAGGCCTTTGCATGCCGGACTTGACCTCATGCTGGAGTTACATGTTAGAATGGCATTCACACAGGGTTATTAACTTATGCCTCCTCCTTCTGAAATCTTTTTTTTTTGAACTGGCATAACTGACAAAACTGTTATCTTCTTTCTCATGTGTATTCAGATTTCCACTACATGCCTCCTAACCTATAGCCATTGCTGAGCTTTCAACTCATCTGATTCCAATAATGTTTCTCCTTTCATTTGTGTTTGCCATTAAAAATTGATATTTGCTGACACCTACTCAGCATTCAAAGCTGAAGTTCACTGGTGTGAGCTATGAACACTTGCTGTCTGTCAGACACAGCAGGGCATTAATTAAAGGGAAATGACAGACCCCTTAACAATGTTGTTATATTTTCAAGGCTGAGCTTAATGTTACCTAGTGTGTTACATAAGATTGTCATGTTTATAATAGCGCAGGTTCGGAGTAGAAAAATTACAGCTTATTGAAATTGTTTATGAAAGTTTGAATGCAATGTCATGTTCTTTCTTGCTTCATTAGTACCAGTTGAGATGCCTCCTGCTTTGTTTTACCTTTTCATGCTTCTTGGATGGACTTCATCATGTTGGCTGTTGTATTTCATTATTTGCATCTCGCACTAAATGCTAAGTATCTGTGGAAAGCAGGGTCCTATTACGGTGTGCACCATGTACACAAAAGAAAAGACCATTCTCTGCTCTTAAACAATAGCAACAGCATTTAAACTGATCAGAAAGTCTGAAGGTGTTGCTCTGAGTATTTTTTCTCTTGATTGTGACATGGGAATGCTGATTGATCATGTTACATCAGTAGTCATAAACCTAGACAGCTGTCTGGTTTGAAAGATTGTATTTCTAATACTTCTAAATGCTGTGTGGCCCCAGAAAAGGGGTTATCAAACCCAGGATATGGTGTCTCCCTGTGTTTCCAGATCATGTAAGACCTGTAGAAGGATTTTAGGACTGAGGCCATGAGATGGAGGTGCAAGTTTCACAGACTTGCCATGTAACTCTGCAAATTCTAGTGCCTGTGTTTCACTACCTGAAGTACAAGCAAAGGACCCATTACACAGGGGCCATAGGAAACTTTAGCAGTTTTATGTTTTCTACAGAAATCATCATGGGAAAGGTGTTGTGTGTTGTAAAACTCCACTGTGCTGTGGTTAAACAGTATTGTCACTCTAACTTATCACCACAGTTGCAATACCTTACGTGGATTTGATGATTCAAATCGGCATGAATAATTTGACACAGTAATAAAAAAATAATTTCAAAGTTGCAAGCTGCTTATTCTGCTTCCATTGTAGAAGCAAATGAGAGAGAAAATGCTGTTTTATTTCCCTAAGTTCCTGAACTTGCAATGTGTAAGGTATTGGAGGGAAAAATGTTTCCAGCGGCAGAGCAGTTGACGTCATCTACCT
>NW_009919374.1:0-31621 GCF_000696875.1 Nestor notabilis
GCCGGCTGGGCTTAAACCACGACAGAGAGCTAGACACAAGTCCCAGCTCTGCCTGATTCACAAGAAGAATGTGAAGGAAGCCAAGTCAGTCTTTCTGTGGTTCAATGACTATTAATATAAGGCAGAACAGACGTAACTGGAAAGCCTGAGAAAGTCCCACATACACTCCCTTGCAAAAGGTACTATCTGGAGACCGGGGAGACCACAGCCTAGTTTCAGCAGAGCGGGAGCTTGCAAGTACATTGAACTGTCTCTGGTTTATGTTGAAATGCAGAGGGAGTATTTATAATATCTCAGTGAATTTGATGACTATTCTGCACCTACTTCCATGCTCCTCCTCTCTCATAGACCTCATAAAAAATACAATCCTGGTGTCTCCGCTGTATCCTGCTCTCCTCTGAGAGCTCACAGGAGCAACACATTAGCTGAAGCAGTATTTTTTCACTCGGAAAAAATCTGGGCTTCTGGAAGGATGGGAACTGTGTACTCCCTAATATGGAGGAAACTGAAGCAGAATAAATGAGAAGATCACAAATCAACCTTTTATAAAAGTTATGCTCATTGCAATTGTATGATCTAGTATAAAGGTTGTTAAAACCAGTAACAGCAACAAAACCCAACCAAACCCTATAAAGACACTCAAGGGCAAAAATCAAGAGAAAGTTTTAGGAGTCATGACTTGGGTACCAAATGATTTTACAAGTGCATAACAACAAAAAGTTCAGCAGAAGTGACTTCGAAGTCCCCGAAGAAGTAGGAGCCTGCAGACAGACATAGACTAATACTGGGAAACAGAACAAACTCTTTGCTCAGTGGCTACCAGGAAGAGGAAGAAGAGTGTTTCAGGAAACATTTCCTGGAGGCAGAAAAACATGAGCATTCCTTTGTTATGATACATGTAAAAGAAAAAAGTAACATCATTAAAAACATTCCTGGAGATTTTTGCTCTTGCCCTGACCTAGAAGCCCATCTCATCTTGATAAGATTTGTCTTTGCATCTGTGCAATCATAGAGGTATCTCCTACTACTTACAGACAATGTTTATAATAGAATCATAGAAAGTTGCTTGAAAGGGACCTGTGGAGATCATTTAGTCCATCCTCCTGCTTGATACCATGGGTATTACCTGCACTATGTCCCATTAGTTTGTCTGGTTGGTTTCCCAGGGTGGAAGTTGCATAGTCTCTCTCAGTAACATGTTCCCTATGGCCTCCTCTTCACCAGATTAATCTGTCAACGTCTGCTTGTGCTCCTGGTCCTTCAGTATCCTGGCAGCTCTCTGCTGGATCCTTCCATCCTCTTTACAGCCTTCTTTGAACTGGGGGAAGGAAGGAGGCACAGTAAGGGATGCATGACTCCAGGTATGGCCTAACCAGTGCCAAGTAAAGGTGGATGAGAAGAACAACTTGATCTGCTGGCCACGCTTCTTCAGGCCCAGTGTGTGGTCTACCACACCTTTGCCTTTTGGCTCAACCATACGTGGTTCAACCAGTCCACCATAACCCTGAGGTCCTTTCCAGCCAGGCTGCTGCTTAGCCTGCTACCACTTTGTACCATTGCTGGAGTTACTCTGCCCTGAAAGCAGAAACTTGCATTTCTTCTTGCTTAAGCTCGTGAAACTTCTGTTGTCCCAGCCTTCAACTTTCTGAAGATTCCTCTGGACTAAAGCTCTGCTATTCTGTGTGTCAATCACTCCCCCCCACTTAACACAGTCTGTAAATTTGCTAACGGTGCCATCTGCCTCCTCATACAGGCCACTGGCTTCTTGTCTTTGCTATGTTTGAAAATGAATTTCAAGATGTTCTTTTTCAGTGAATGAGGTGACAATAACTGTCATATTGTTCCCTTGATTCTCCTTTTTGCCCATATGCAAGACAGGCCTTTTAGTCTTTAGCCTTTTTCCAGTCTTCATGAGCCTCTGTAGATCACCTGGATTTTTCACAGATGATAGGTAACAGGTAACTCTTTCAATACTGATGAATCTCATCAAACCCTATGGATCTGATTACATCCAGTTTTAGTTTTCTCTAACTCATTACTCCTTCCCTGTAGGCTATCTTCAATATCAAATAGTGCTGGTATGTATAAAGCTGAGAGTAAGCTTTGTCTGACTCAAAAAAGACACTGCGGACCCTGTTTTGTAATGGTTTTTTGTTCTCCCCCAAGGCCTACGTGCTCTTTGAACTTCTTTTGTAATCTGTGTTCCTGTAGAATCCCTTCTTGTTACTCTAAATGCCCTCTCCTCATCTTAGCTCCAGATGGGCCTTGACCTTACTCGTTTTCACCAAAAAAAGGCTTAAACAATATCTTTATATTCTTCCTTTGTTGTACATTCATCTTTTCAATTCTTGCATGCTATGTGGTTGCATTACTGGCTCACCATGCAACTCCTTGCTTGGTCAGGAGAGCCTTCTGTTGAAAGCCCATCCTGTACAATGAGGCAGATTGTTCTTCAGGTCTCAGTAAGTTTGGGGGGGGTTGCCTAGTTTTCCCTGGGGTTTTGATTTTTTAAAATTTATTTATTTCTTTTTTTCCATTTTAAATCAGCCAGCCCTCCTGTTCCCCTTTCCCTTTTGGCAGCTTCCCTAGGAATTTTGCACACAACTTCCCTAAGCCAAACTCTGTTCTATAAAGTCCGGGGTCCTTCTTTCTGCTGCTTCTCTTCCCAGCCGTTCTCTGTGCTTTGAACTCGATCATCTCATGGTCGCTGCAGCCCCAGTTGCCATTTCTGCCATACTTTCTGCCAGTTCTTCCCACTTTGCAAGCAGCAGGTCAAATACAGCCCCTCCACCATTTGTACTATAAACTGTGAGCAACAGAGTCTTAGGGACTTCCTGGGTTGCTTAAAGGGTGCAAGCCTAGCAGTACATACCTGAATAGCTGAAATGACGCATGAGAAATGGGACCCAAAAGCTTGCAATCAGGAGACTTCTGTAATTGTCGGTAGAAAGCCTCACCCTCCACAGCTTATTAAGGGGCTTTAGGTCAGACCCCACCACAGCCTTTTCAGTATCACTTCGCCCTTAAACCTTGACTCTTGACAGGCACATCCTTGGATTTCTGCTAGAGCTCTGCAAAGCCAACAGAGAGCACTGCAAACCTGCTGATTTTCCATAAACAGTCTTTGCTCTGACATGAGAGCACTCTAGTCAGGAGTTTATATATGTTTCAGAAGACCTCCCACCAGAAGTCTTCATATTATGCATTTTGTATAAGACAGTGTTATATAAAGTATTACTGCTCTGTTTTCACTTTTTTCTCCATCTTTTCTACATGACCTCTTCCTACAGTCCTGTTAACTAGTATTTCAGCTCTTTAGGGCTAAGCTTTCCTTCTACATTTGTATTTCACACACTTGAGTTCCTATCCTCACGAGCATTAACGTAACAATCATCTTTTAAAAAGTGTAACATAATATAACCGGGGTGAACACTGGGGCTGGGGGCCAGAATAAGAGGAGTAGCAGGTTCCCAGTACTCATAATTTGCAATTCATCAACCTCAAAAGAGATGAATGCACCTCAAATTGATTTAGCATCATTTACATATGTAAGCAAAACTCTGCGATCTAGTTAGGGTCACTTATCATTATAAGGAACAGGAAAAAACCTTAATTTTGAATCCATTCAAATGAATGGGAGATAGACCTGTAGGTGATCAAGAAGAGTGAATAGATTGCAATTATACTATTTTTACACAAAAGTTTATTGCAAAATTATGTGAAATAATTATGCTACTGTTGTATTGAAACAAAAAACTGAATTAAAAAATATCCTTTACTTACATTGGATTACATTCTACAAACCTTTCTATGATTTCTAAAAGCACAAAACTGAATAAAGACACCAAAGTTTCTGTGTTAATCTTCCAACAGAGTACCCTAGTAGTTACTGATGAATAGCAATTAATGCCCCCTAAAGAATATTCAAAGGAATTAACAACTCTCTGGTCTCCAGAGGGTGAAAGCAGATGCTGCTACTGACTTCTCCCTGTCCTGTGCCACTTGCAAGGTATACTTTCCAAGATTTGGGAGGCCACAGACCATAAACATGCCCTCCAGAAGACGTGCAGTACTCATGAAGTGATGGCTCTTCTTGAGCCCACCCTTCTATGCTCACCTTCACCTTCTACTCCAAGTCTTTCTCCCTGCCATTAGCCCCCGAGTCAGGGACAGGAGAGGGCATTTGCCAGCTTTAGAGGAAGCTCTTATTAAGCCAGTAATTACCCACCATGCCCAGAAATAGCCTGTCATGACAATGTGCCTGAATTACAGGATGGTGTATGCAAATCCTGACTGAGTATGCGTTCCCCAGCTGCTCTACTCATATGTGCTGGTGCCTGCTTACACCAGCAGCCACATCTACATGTACAGCTGGCTGCTGTGCTGGATTGAGGTGGTGAGGAAAGAATCACCCCCATCCAGCTGAACCAACACATCTGGGGTGTTATTTTTATGAAGGGCATTTCCCAGACCTAATAAGCAGTAAAACAATACTGACATTTTAATTAACTTCTTACAAGTTTCCACTGTAAGTATGGTGCATTCAGATTTTATGTCAAGTTGCAAGTGATATCCCCACTGTAAAATGTCTATTAAAACGCAGTTCTTCAAGAAGCATCATTAAAGCAAACTTGGTGAATGAATTCACCGTCACACTCACGGCTGACTCTCATCTGTCTGTCTCTTAGGCTCTCTTTCCTCCCTATGTGGCCTAAAAGAAGTATCTTTTCACTTCAGTTTTTCTCTTTATTCTTCATTGTGAGGAATAATAATCAAGGGCACAATTCTGGTAGTAGGCAGCTTCTGCGCAGTGCTCTTCTTCATTGCTCTTGCCAAGATGAGCAGTGCTTTCCTACTCTTTCCTGCCCAGCATTTCACAGGTGGGGAACCAGAGGCCCCAAAAGGTGATTTATTGAGCTGGCAAGCGACAGAGCCATATAGATCCTGCTGTCACCATCCAGCACTCCAGCTAGACGAAGGGTTGTTCTCCAGTTTAATCTCAGTGATCACTACCACTGTGAGTCATGTTTCCCACGCTGTCACTGATTCCTCACCTGTGTGATGTTGCTAAACTGGGGTCTGAAAGGGGATTTTAGACACCAGCTCCTGCCCCAATTACTCACGCAGAGCTACCACCGTTATGCAGAGACAGATACAGTAATTAGTCCTATGACACGCCTCAGGGTTTAAATATTGCCCCAGCCTCCTTTACACACAGGATTCCATGAAATTACCTTGGATTTTCTGAAGGTGCAGCATAACAGTGGCACATTTTGGTTTGAGAGCAATTTTTATTTATTTAGTTGGGTTTTTTTAAGTCCTTAAAGAGCACTGCTTTTTTTTTTGGCAAGTACATGTAAAAGCAGGAAAGCAAGAGACAGGGCCAACCTGACTCTAAGACAGAGACAAGATCTTTAAAACAGTATTTCCGCTCCTTTTGAGGCTACAGCCTGTGGTTTCATCTGATGTACCTGTGTGGCAACCTATACAAATGAGCCCACAGAGAGTCTTGTATGCAGTAAGATACGCGAAGGAAAGAGGAATTTCCAGTGGAAAATGTGATTGAATGGAGAGATGTTCACTTGGACCATCTTTTACCGAAGCATAGCAAATGACTAGAGGTATATGCCAGTTTTTTTCCATGCTATGAGGCACTTTCTCTTCATTGCTTACATCAGTTAGAACTCATAATGTAATTACTGGGAACATCGAAGCATCATCCCTCCCTTCAGAAAGGCTCACAAGCCTGCCCACTCACACTGTGGTCTGCAAGTAACTATGAATCCCCCAGCACTTAGTGATGTGTTTCACACCTCGGCTCTGGGCTCTGAGAGATGGTTTTAGGCCCTTCTAGCCCTGACAGTTGTGGACACCATTGCTCAGAAGCCCACAGGCTTAGTCAAACATTCTTTTTTTTTCACATTTCATATTAATAAGAACTACTTTCAGAACACAGTGCTTACAATTTAGTATATAGTTAAGAAAAGAACCCATCTATTAACTGAATATTTCAAACCCGTGGTAACAGTACAAGACAGCATAAGTACATATGTGTTTACAGACTTTGAAATCAGTTGTTCCCAAAATTTGCATGTAGGGTTTTCAATGTCCCAAGAAACTTGTATATGCATGTGTATTTATCAGAATCACAGGGGGTTTTGTATGCATCAAGCTGTTTTCCATCTATAGGTACTAATTACAGTGATCACTAAATTTGTCAACATGCCTGAGTGGTTTTCTTTAAACCCAGAAAACCTAAAGCTGATGCTTAAGAGATTATGCCGGAGATGCAAAGAGCCATGTCAGTGCAGCTGCTGACACCAGTGAAGGAATGGAGACAGAGCTTTCAGCTAAGATCTTCACTCTCACTCATCCCGTTTAACAGCAGCAACAAGTTGCTCTCCCCTCTCTCTGAGCTAGCTCCTTTTCCTCTTTTCTCCTCTCCCACAGCATGGGTCCTATACCAGCATCTCACTTTGGAGTCAGCAGCACTAAGTTTGGTTTACAGTGCTAAGAAGCCCTGGGCAACCTCTCCCATATGGCTGTGAGTAGCCCAACTGCACAGCTGTGATCAAAACAGCTCCCAGAACTTGCGATTCATATAAAACACAAAGGCAAGGAGGTACAGGCATCCCCATCCTACCTTAAATGATAGCTGTACAGCTAGTACAGTCTGCAATTGCTTTAACACCTTTGGAGATACGGTAGTCATCAGCAGTCAGGTCCCTAGAACTACAGCTATCTGCTGTGCATGGCCATGGGCATATTGGTTATTGTGGTGCAGCAGCCACAGGTTATTATGGTTGGTTATCAATCCAAACAGGCAAAAAAGAGACATGAAGGATTATATTGGTATCCAGCCAAATGAACCTGAAGTGATCTACACAACCCATGAATAGCAAGCAAAAGAAACTGTCACGAGGCCACCATCTTATTTGGAATGGTTTCTGCAAATCTCAAAGTAGCTGAATGGCTCAGATACAACCAGCACAACTCTCTGTGCTGTTCTGGATCTCAGTAGCGGGACCACCACAAAGCGCTGCTTGTGGAGCTCATCACAATAGTGTGACAGAGGGTTTTTATGGCTGGTTGTTTTTGTGTTGTTTTTAAAGGTCAAAGCAACTGAAAACTGCAAAAATTAATTTGTATCAAAATGAAGTTCTGCAAAAATGAGGGCAAATGCAGTCCTTTGCCCAGCCTAGTATATAACCACAGTTTCCTCCCATGTCCTAGCACAGACACATCTGAACTGGAAACAAGGGTGATCTTAACAAATGGTGTTAAACTGCATTAAACTGCAGAAATGGAAGCAAGGAGCAGAAAGCTAAGACACCTGTTGCAAGCCTCCCTCAAAAGGAACTATATAATACTAATTGTAGGCTGACATAAAAAGCTTTATAATGCCCCAAAGGCATTGGGTGAATGTGTTAACAATTTGGCTCATATGCTTAGTGGAAAACAAAGAGAAAAGAACTTTAGGGTATGCTTGTTCCCAGCAAACTAAAAACTTCAGCTGCATAATTTGATGAGTAGCTTTAAGTTGGAAATTCCTTTATAGTTATAGAGAGAGTAAAAAAACCAAGAACATTGCAGACCTAATATTGAACTAGTAACACTGAAGGAACAAAAGAAAGATTTTGAGAGGTTCCCAGGAATGGAGGAATTATTGTTATGTAACCAAAGGACCTTTTTTTTTTTTTTTTCCTTCCCTGCTTTCTGAAGACAAAACTTTGGTTCTAGTCTCACTAAAAATAACATCTTTGCTTTTCAGGTGATGTCTGCTTCATTCACTGAACAAAGAAGTGTGAGGAAGGACAGTGTCTGGGGAGAAACAAAGCCAAGAGCATTTATTGGAAGGTATTAACTATATCAGAAAGAGTACTTCAGACCCTGATTTAATTGAAATCAGGAATGTAGTTGGAGAAAAGAAACATCGCCAGCGTACCCTGGAGAGCAGTGCTGAAATATGTGCTACAATGACCACTGACAATCCTTAGAGAGCTGGCAGGTCACACTGTGCTGGCTCTTCTCCTTGTTTCCAGCTGCTAAATTACATTATAGTCAGCTTAAAATTCATTAAATGCCTTCCTATTATTACTTTTCCATATAAGCAGTTGTTATAGCTGCTGCAGAGACATTGTGCGATGGTGACAGCGAGGCCTGAGTAAATATGAATGGGAAACAAGAGGTGATTTTGACCAGGAAAACGCTTGGGATCCTTTGCTTCAGAATTTAACTGCTCATCAAAAGATGAATGCAGCTACACAGTAGATTGTGAATTCAGATGCTTAAACGCTCCAGAGATACCTTAACACTGATTGTGGAGGTCATGTTTTGTTTCGCGGTTTTGTATAAATTCCAAATCAGTCAGAGTCACCACTCCATGAGACTGTCAGTGCGATGATGCTGACCTGGTGTCACTGATAATTACAGGTAATTTCAAGTGCTGTCATTAATTTGCCTTTTTCAATCACTCAGCAAAGCTTACAGGCTTTGTCCTGTATATAATAGTGTTGAAAGTAATAAGATTTCTTCCATCAGGGCTTTAAGGAATTGGATTTAACTCAGATTTTTTTTAAAGGCTTTGCACTATTTCTTGCAGCTCTTGGGAAGAAGGAATTTTTTAGCATTTTTCACTGATTTCAGTGGGAAGTTTTTCCAGACCAGGACATGGAGGACCGAAATTCAGGCGTTACCAGAAATATACTGTCACTCAGTTCAGAAGGGAAGCTCCTTTGTAGGTGGAAGTGGAGGGGAGAGCAGGGGTCCTCGCCTCTGCCCCCATTTAAGCTTTTTTGCTTCTATGTTCATTTTTTATAAAAGATGAAAATAAAAAGAATCTTTGCTTGAATTCAGGCTTTTAATGACATGCCCCTTTTCCAACAGGACAGAAATGACAGTCCAAGCGCAGTATTAAATGGTATTTTGAAGTCAAATGTCAGTCATAGTGCCAACATGTGCAGGTAACGAATGGACAGTATGTGTCCATTCATTAAGTCCATCATCTGATGTACATGACAAAAACGTATCAAAGGGCCTTCAACAACACCTTGTAGCCTGACTGAAAGAACAAACCCATCAGTTTTTTTGGGAGAGCAAAGTAAGAATCTACTGGAGAAAGAAACTTTTAAAGTCCAAAAAGGAAGATAGAAACCCTTTTGGTGACTCATATGACTTAGAGGTGTAGAGACTTTTTAAAATAGTATTTCAATTTCTGCAGGGAAGACTTTCAGAATAGCATCACTAAAAATATCCCAATGCCTTTAAAGACTTACTGTCCATGCCCAGAATTCTTGAGAAAAAGTAGACTATTAAAATAATATAGGTCCTACCAGAAAGCCATGCTTCTGCACATCTTTACAACTGGAGTGTACATGGGAGAGGCAGAGGTTCATACACTGGAGACTCCTTCTGCACGCCATGCAGCTCCTCCATGTATGCAATTCCCACTGGTGTCACACCTGACCCAGGCTACATAATGATGCTTCCAGCACACAGTAGTCATAGGTACTGTTGGCTTATTCTGATCTTCGCTATATATTCAGACCTGAATTTGGTTTGTTTGACAATTCAGGTGCATCAGAAAGTATGAAATTTATCATGATTGTGGGCTTCCTATGTCTTGGGGCTATAGTAAGAGCAGCCAAATCACTATTGCAAACGCACAGAGGACAACACAAGACTGAGGAGACTCTCCTGAACCCAGGGGGCTTCTGTGGAATTCAGTTTATACTGCAGGATTCCTCAGTGGAATATCTGCTCCTGCGGAGAGATGAGCTGCAGAGGCACCAGCTCTCTTTGGGAGAACTCATTTCATGTTCCTAGGTGGAGCTGTTCTGCCCCCGCATGGTAGGTCACCAGCAGAGCATGGAACCAAACCTCTGCTTCACACAACAGACAAACCCATCGTCTCACTTGAAAACACGACAAAGATTTTATGCCACATGGAAGGAGACCTGTCTTAGCGTTCAGAGCGCTGTATTCTGTTACAATTGCACATGCCTGAAAACCGCAAGAGCAAGGCAGCTGAAGGGAGTTGATAAAAAATTAATGTCTGACATAAGTACTGACCTCTGAATGGAAAGTGGGCAGAAGTGAAGATGCGACAGAAAAGAAAGTTGTGATTTATTAGGGGTTGTGCTGGGTTCTCATTTGGAGTACTGATTTAACAAGATGAGGAATTAAAGGCAATCTTTGGACAGGATGTGAACTTGGCCTCTGGGTGCAGAGGCTAAAACTGGATATAGGATGCAATTAGGAAGAAGGGCCCTGATGATGTTAATTGCTCTACAGATGCAAAGAATGAGACGCAGAGCTGGATACTGGAGATGAGTTAAGTAGAAGGTTTCTGTAGAGAAACCCAGACAGCCTTTGCGGTGAAACGGAAAACTACATCAGTAAGGAGAATTAACACACAAAGCATGGAATGTTCAGAGGAGCATGATGAAACAGTCCTATGGGACGAGACAGTCAGTCCCATTTTCCCAAGGAGAGCTTAGGCAACACCAGCAGTCATGGAGAGCTAAACAGGGGCTTGGCTGCATTCAGCTGACTCCTCTGAGAGTGGGAAGAAGATCGTGACTGTTTCCTGAGTACATTCAAAAAAACGTATAGAGCTTTTATGTGGGCAGGGGCATCTGGTTTTCACCCCATATGCTACTCCTTTTGGAGTGTAAGTATATAGCTGAGTAAGTGCAAGAGGTTGTTTATATGATGAGCATGTAACAGTCTGAAATAACACCAGAAACCAGTAGTAATAAATAAATTTTGCTTTCCATCATGGGGCTCCAAATTATCTTTTAACTTCAAGATTGATTAATAATCTGCTTGATCTTAAATGAGATGGCACTTGCCCAGGGACGTAGGGGGGAAAACCAGTTATTTTTAAAGGTTTGCCTGGAGTACCCTTGTTACTTCCCAAACATCCAAAACACAAATGAAACAGAGAAACAAAGCTAAAATAAACCACAAGAAAACCTCACAAAGTTCTATCACATCCCAGCTGATGTTCTCTCCCTGCAGTACTTACCATCGAAGACTCCATTCTCATTGACGCTATATTCACTGGCAAGGTGGCCTCCTGCCATCTGATGTAGGGAAGCTGTGACCAACCAAGTGACTTAACACTGTTCTTGAAAAAGCCAATATAGTAAGTGGTGCAGAAGTGCAGAATTTAGGAGGGCACCTCGAGCCTCAACTCCCCAGTGCTTTGGGATCCTTTCTGTCTTGAAAAGGTTTCCACCAAAACTCTTCTTACAAGCAACACAGTAAGGAACAGCACAGCCTATTAGTATACAAAAGGATGAAGAATAAAGAATAAACAATTTCCCTGCCCCTGGTAACTGACTTTATTAATTGTAGGCTGGGAGGAAAGATGGCAAAAAATAGACTACAGAAAACAAAGGGAAAGCATCTGCCAGAAAGAGGCTGTACGTCTCAGACTGAAACCTCTGTGTGTTGGTGTGTATATACATGTGCCTCTATTATTTGCAGAAATCTGCAATTTCTGCTGTTTTCAGTGAATTTCATACTAATCTTTCATACTAAATTTCATACTAAACTTATGAAACAAAAGAATTGCTGATGAATGCTTTCCTGGAAGCAGCTTGAAAGAGCTTGAGGTGTATTAGTGCACATCCAAACTAGTTTTTATCCATTGTTAAGAGTATAATCAGTGACAAATAATTCTGCAGGTACAGGGAAAAGGCACACATATAACCAGTATGATGAGTTTTCTTGACATGAAATCTTTGAAGAAAGTTGTCCAGCAGAGAAAGACTGAGAAGATGCCAAACACAATGCAAGCATAAAGGCAGGACATAGTGCAACTGTGCAGGGAAAGTGATATATGGGTTTGTTTCTAGGCAGGAAAGATGTCTGTGATTAATCAGTAGTTGGTGTACATTTGCCATCCCAAGCCATGCTATCAACTTTCAATCAGACTAAATTTCAGTTTCCACAGAGAAACATGTCAATATTGATGCCCAATGGATACACAAATACCTGATGTATCATGTATGCACATATATATACGTATGTATTTTTGTGAACACACATCCATTTATTTAGGAGCACAAATGCAGAGCCACCGATATATATATTTATGTGATTATACACGGATGTGGTTATATGGTGGTTTTATATTTGCATTTGTAACTACAGGATAAAAATACTAATATATATTAGAGGTTTCTTTCTATATCCAGAAGAAATAGGAAGTACATAGATAAGATAAAGCTGTATGTAAAGAACTGGCAGCCTGACACACTGAGTAGGCTTGTGCTCTCACTGCAGGTTGGGGATGCATTAATGTTAGTTTCCTTTCAACCATGACAGGGAAGGAGGAGGGAGGTCTGGAAAGCACCATCTGCTTTTCCAGATTGCTGTTAATCTGCCAATAATTCATATTGGATATAAAGAATTAATGTTATGGGAGAACATTAAAATATACAAAGCTTTCATCTTCAGCATATGGAGCAAAGACCAGCAAAGAACAGGTTGTCCTCATGAGCCAGGAGGGTGGAGAACCCTCACAAATTTTTCTTGTGGGTAAAGGAGAACGAAAACATGAACAGGTATGGAAGAGGAACTGGATATTCCTCTGATAATCAAAGAAAGAAACCTGGAAGTCAACAAAAAAAAAAAAAAAAAGCTTTGCAAAGAACATTTTAAGGCTGGACTAGCAACACTGGAGAAACTAGGTCCAAGCCCACACATGCACAAGAATGAATGAAGTCCTGGCTTTGGGGAACATGCAGGTTAAGTTTTGTGATCCTGTGATGGTTTCTGTGGGAACACACACTGGAAGCAATGTCAAGCAAAAGGTCACACAAAGGGAGCCTGAAGTCACCTGGAAAGGGTGGCATCAGTGAGAAAGCAAAGCATGGGGTGATACATCTGAAGCGAAACACTAATCCCACAAGAGTTTATTGTGGTTTTTACATTGACCAGTGAAGGTCGACATGTGGTGTGCCGGGAAAACTGCCAGCAGAAGTACTGCTACTTTTTAAATGTTTTTAATACAAATGTCAACCTTTTCCTTATCTATACAGCTTTATTAGAGAAAGGAGTGCTGGTTACTACACAGAGTGATCCCTACTTCTTATGGTGCTTCTGAAGAAGATGTAGGTACAGTAGGAGTGAAGTACATACAGATGACAGTTCACTGAAACAGGACTATTTTGTCCCATACCTGGTATTCCAGCATAACATGGGAACCTCTGACTATACCTATCCAAACAAACTGAGCAGGGTGTGGGTACAGGCCTGAGCAGTGACAAGCAATCAGCCTCGCCATGAAAGCACCAGCACATTTTCTAGCACACCTTTGGCCCAGGCTGAATGGCACTGCTGATCCCAGTAACGCTTCAAGGGCTAACGCAGGTCAACAGCCACGTCAGATGCACCCAGCCTTTCTGATGGGCACGATGGCTAAAGGGAGTCGAGCTGTACAAACATGACCTCAACCATGCCTCTGCTGTTGGACCCAAGATCTCAGAGAAATCCCTGGCCCATTATACTTAGCAAGGCAGATACAGCCTTTGAGTCCCAACTTAAGATCATCTAGACCTTAAGATCATCTAGTTCCAACCCCCCTGCCATGAGCAGGGACACCACACACTAAACTATGTTGCCCAAGGCTCTGTCCAGCCTGGCCTTGAACACCTCCAGGGTTGGAGCATTCACAACTTCCTTGGGCAACCTATTCCACTGCCTCACCACCCTCACTGTGAAGAACTTCTTCCTTGTGTCTAACCTAAACTTCCCCTGTTTAAGTTTAAACCCATTACCCCTTGTCCTACCACTAGAGTCCCTAATGAAGAGTCCCTCTGCAGCATCCTTGTAGGCCCCCTTCAGATTCTGGAAGGCTGCTATAAGGTCTCCACGCAGCCTTCTCTTCTCCAGGCTGAACAGCCCCAACTTTCTCAGCCTGTCTTCATACGGGAGGTGCTCCAGTCCTCTTATCATCCTCGTGGCCCTCCTCTGGACTTGCTCCAACAGCTCCATGTCCTTTTTATGTTGAGGACACCAGAACTGGACACAATACTCCATATTGTATGTGCCTCTATACTTTGCTCCTATGCCCTCTTCAGAGCAATCTGCCAGTTCCAGCACTTGAATCCAACCAATATAAACAAGTATGAAGGCTTTTGTGTAGGCAAACAGTGTATTTTGGATGTGTTATTCTATCCCTTCTCATCCAAGGTGGCAAAGGAGCTTTATAGAGGTGAATAAATAGGCTTTTAAAGATATTACCTCTACATTCCCACAAAGGTCCCCAGTATCCTATGCAGTGTGAAATTGTCTTATAACAACAACATTTAAGTTTCACACCAGAATTGAAAGGACTTACCTACTCTGATGCTAGGAAAAGAAAAATCACCCGCCTCTCTGAGGACAGAAAGCTGGAGAGCAATATAAAAGATCTGGCAGTTCTTGCATAAACAGGAAGGGAAGAATTCCACAAATTTGATGACATGTGCTCTTTATTTTCAGAGTTGTTTGATTGATGAGTGACTGTGAAGGGGTGCTGTGTATGGGGAGCTCTGCTGATGGGCCTTGTGATCCAAAGCTGGAAGGAGCTCTAGACTGACATCACTGCTACCTGATGACAATTTTCTGGCTCTGGGGGTTATTTCTTCTGTCAGACATACTGGATTCTAAACACCATCTCCCCTTCATTTCATATGTCTTTTTTTTTTCCTCTTAGCTTCCCTCCCCCCCTTCTCCTCTGAGTTTTCTTACAGTGTAAAACGTGTGAATGGGAATGGGTTGTAGTCTGAAATCATGAATGTGGTGTCTGTTTCACTCTCATTTTTACAATCCTCTCTTTACACACAGCAAAAACTACCAGTAAAACAATTTGGTTTATTCTCCTTTCTGGTAAGCTTAAGGTTTGAGAACTTCTCTGAAGTTCAGCTTTTGTGAAAAGACTACAAAAATGAGCAGGGGCCAGAGCCTAATGCCACAACACCTTAAGACTCTCCATCAGTAAAAGCACAGACTAATGACTCGCTTGCCAGAAGCAGGATGGGGTTAGTAAATAATAAAATTTTTGGACCAAATATTATAGCTGAGAAAAAAAACCCTAAACAGGTAAGATTTCAGATGCACAAGCCCTTTAGGGGATTCTTCACCATAAGGTAGTAATGGCTTAAAACTAGGATTCTAGATATTAGCCTTAACTTCCACAGATGTGCAATGAATTTTAGAGGAACTCAGCACAGTAAGTAACGTTCAGTTTACTCATGACATGCAAAGCACAAATTCCAGAAATTACACTTCTGGCTATATGAAATGTACTTATACTCTATGTAGCCGAAGTATATGTTGTTTAACTTGGTGGTTTGTTTTATGAAAAGAAAATGAAAGACATCATTTGTATAGCTGCTTAATGTTTTATTCCTGGCTGGGTATTTGGACTAGGAAAACAACAGCTTTCCTTTTGGCTGTTAGCATTTAATTATTCAATGTTAACAGCCAAGAAGTAAGCTGTTAGCCCTCCTCCTCTTCTTCACAGCTTTTCTTTCCCTCGTGGGTCTAAATCTGTCCTTCACGAATATGAAGAACAATTTGAATTGTAGCAATTGCATTTTGGCCTCACAGGAAACAGCCTATGGTTTACAGTATTTCCTTTTAATATTGGTGTGGTTTGTTCTCCAGTCTTTTAAAATGACACAGTAGCTGCTTCATTTCCTCTGTCATCAAAGTTCCTCTTTAAACACCATCACAGACACTCCTCCTTCACAGACCTGCTCCCAAGCTAAGCTCTCTTTGTACAACCTCTGAAATGTAACGCCTATTCTGCCCAAACCACTGTATCTGCTGTTAGACAAAGTAAGTAAACTTTAAACATGGTGGTTTTCCCCCTGCTTCCTCAGACTTCAGAAGCATTTAAAAGTATTCTCAAAAGATGGCAGATTCTAGTATTACAGGATGATAACTGCTTCAGTCATCCCAAAATAATAGCGCATAAAATAAACCACATATTCACTATACTTAGGTAAAGTGCTTGAAGGCCAAATTTGCAAGCCATCTTTTTCTAAAGACTCACAAGTCATACATCTTGCTTCTCGGATGAGAGCAGCTCATGACATAATCACACACCTTTCTTGACCAGAGCTTTCCCCTTTACTGTCTCTGAGAAAAATCTCTGGAAACAGATTCATCTGCTCCAGCACTCCTTCATGACAGGTCATCCCAAGACAAGTCAGGGATATACAACCCTTCACGGCTGTTTCCTAAACCATGCTACCAAATCCTTGCATTCAGGCTACATTACAGACTGCTTGAATTCCCATCAGTCTGAAACACTTGAAATGTTAACGGCAAAAGGAACACACCATATATGCAAAGTCACAAACTCACCATGAGTCTAGCTCAAGTCTTAACAATCTAATGGAAGAATTATCCATCTAGTTACAATGATGCCAACAATTCGCAGTTCAAATTATATTCAGTTAAAACTGTACACACACATTTTAATATCTACCCATTTTTTTGGTGGTATGCTTTCCTTTCCACTGCTCTTATGGGTCTTAACCGTGGTGGCTCCAGTGCAGCGGAGGGGAACTGTGAGCTATCAGTATTCAAGTTGTTCAAAGCTGATCAAAAGCTACAACAAGGTAATAGTTACCTGGTCATTAGACAATCACTAATGCAGGTAAACAAGCTAAAAGAAATCTGCAGGCAGGCCAAAACAAGTCCATACAAATGCCAACAGGTCCAGAGGCCTCAGCTCTTAACTTCAGACAAAGCCTGTGGCCGCTTATAATCCATGGTAACACCATATCTACTGAGCTACAAGGCTACAGATTTTCCTTGAACTGGCCTTATGATAGAGATCTAAAAGTCTACAGCAGGAAAATCTCTAGTCACATTCTCAGTTTCAAGAAACTGTCTCAAGGATTTATGTCTTCAGGTCAAGTGGAGCTCTGGCAAGTGCTGCGGACTGTGAAGCAAACCCTTTCTCTTCAAAATCAGATATTCAATTCAAACTAGACTAGAAGGGACTAGATCTCATTACTCATCAGTCAGTCTCTACAACAAATGCCTGAATTACAAATTTGCCATCATACAGTAAGCAAACAGACATTCTTATTCACTGCAAAAGGAGACCAAAACTGAAGATTTCATGGCTGTGAAGCACTGTAACATCCTCTTTGGTCCAAATGAAAGCTTACTTCTCACCAACATGAAGCAATCGTACTCCTAAAAGGTGCTTGCTGCTCCCTCTGTAGCTCAAAACAGAGGAATAAAGAGTGTGTGTGAGTCTCCACGATAGTCAACATATCCTCAGCCTCTGCCTGTATATCCAAACACAAATGCAGACTTAGACTGAGACTCACCACCTCTTACCTCTCCATTTCAATGTGTGTTACTCTGAAATAAAATAGTCACTGATTGCATAATGACAATAAAAAGGCACCTGTGAAGTCCATATAAATCTTTGCTTAGCCTTTACTCTTTCTTATGAGGTTATGTGCTTTTCTTATGAGGTTCTCTATTTCAAGAGGGAAATTACTATCATGCACAGAATCTCATAGCTTGTGGCAACATAGCAACATGAGCAATGAGAAAAGGCAACATGACCTTTACTCCTATTATCTTCCAAAAATGTATGAAATTTAAATTCCATCCATGCTTCATGTTATTTCCAGGCACTGTCAACACTGGCATTTTCATTTACCTCTATGCAGAGCCACTGCAGAATTTGATGAAGAAACTTCCAGCTGCTGATGTTGTGTAGGGAGGTGCCAATCAGAAACCACTGGGCTAAGTGCTCCACCAACAGACAGAATGCAATCCTGCACCACAAAGACTGACTTCTGAGATCTGCTCTGGGTATTTTAGCAAACATTCTCTTGTTCTGAGTCTACAACATGTAGAAAAGAGGAGGCCCAATTCTTCAGGACTGTGTCTTTTGTTTGCAACCCGTCAACCACATGAATTTGGGCTACTCATCTTGAAAGAAAGGGAACAAGACAAAAAAAATTGTAATTTTTCGAAAACCAAAATTCATCAAACAAGATTTCCTGTCTGTCCTGTGTCATGTCAGTATTGCAAAAGAAAGGACACTTGCTTAGAGATACTAAACAGGTTGGAAAAACCCTGCCTTTGTAATTGAAGGATGTCTCCACCTTGTAAACACTGGAAGTTGTTATTGATTCCTCCACCAGAGGGAGTAGCATGTACAGTTTTGATGCTTCCTGCAGACGTGATTTATTTGGACTGCATCCTATTTTCTTAGCTATGATCATCTACTTGGTTCAGTGAATCAAAAATTCAAGCTCCAAAGACTGAATAAAATTATAAACCAAGAATCTTTCTTTCCACAACCCTCCAAGACCTTTGATAATCTGAAGTAGGCTTTTACTGAGGTTCTGTTCACACTCACCAATTTACCTCAACTGCCAACCAGCAGAAATATCCCGTTTCAGAGGATGCAGACATTCAAGTCCATGTCAGAAAGGCTCCACAAGGATCATATGGTCATAAAGTAATTCAGGTTGGAAGAGACCTTGAAGGATCATCTAGTGCAATCCCCCATTACCTTCAACTCAAAGGTGGGCCACCTATGAGATCAGATGAGGCTTCCCAGGGCTTTATCCATCGGGTCTTGAAAACATCCAAGGGAGAAGACTGCACAATTGCTCTGGGCAACCTGCTCCAATGCTTGACTGTCCTCATGGTGAAAAGGTTTCTCCTTGTATCCAACCCATCTTATTTTAACTTACACCTATTGTTTTTCATCCTTCTGCCATGTACTGCTATGAAAAGCCTGCTTTCAACTTCTTCATGACCTCTGTGTAGGTACAGGAAGGTTGCTCTTAAACCTCCCCTTCTCTAGGCTACACAGGTCCAGTTCTCTCAGCCTCCCCTCTCAGTGCAAGCGTTCCAGCTCCTGACCACCTCTGCTGGATTTGCTCCAGTTTATCTCTGTCTTTCCTATATTGACGGTGCTCAAAACTGGACACAGCCAATCTCTCCCTGTAAACTGAAACAATGTGCCACCATTCTCCTGTATTTCTTTGTATTGACAGCTTATGCACAGGCTAACTCATATTAGATGGACTTCATACTTTCATGTCAGGTGCACAGCATTACATAAAGGAATATATGTAACTTAAGGACACTGGAAATCCTGATTTCTAGCCCAGTCTGTGTCACTAAATTGCTGTGAGAAGAGGATTAAATTCTTCAATTTCCACACTGCTTCCATGTAAGGACAGCATACATCTCACAGGAAACATACACAAAGCTCACCCCGACTTGACATGTCTGACTTTAATGTGACAACAGAACACATCCCCCTGATGCCTTGGGACCAGTTTCAGAAGCAGGTGTGATAGGGTGGGACCTACCCAATGCTTTCATCTCAGGCTGTATTTTTCCTCAGAAAGGCAGGATGATGCTAGGTGGCCTCAGCAGAAACCCAAGCACTGCCTTCTGGCAATGAACAAAGGTGGACACATAAACAAAAATAGGGAGTGGCATTGATGCAGTGCAGAAATTCAAGTGGGAGCAACGCATTGGCTTTATCCCACATACAGCAACCAAGAACAGCACATACAATTACTGCCCTTCTGAGCAAGCAAAAGGAAACAGCTCAACCACAACCAACATCATGACAGTTCTTCAATGAATTATATCTCATACATGAACTTGAGCTACATACAAATGATATAACTCCTACAAAGTAGCAACTGCAACCAGTGAGGGTATCAGGGGAGTGAGTGGAAGCTGTACAATTGTTACAAGCAGAAAAGAGGTTTAGGGATTAGTCTGGTCAAAACATGAAGGCAGCAAACCAGAAGAATATAGAAATGATGGTGGTATTGCTTGCGACTAATAGCTAGTAAGTATTAGTGGTTCTTAGGAATTAATAGTATCTCAGACTATCATGTTTTCTTCACTACCTTATTTTAAGACAAAATGTGGGTCTGCTTTTATTTAAAATTTACTTCCAGTTGTGAATGTCTTCTGATGCACCTGAACAGTCTTCCAGGGAGACTGTGCTACAGGGGTTTTACCCAGCAGCAGCAGCTAAGGGTGAGAAGTGAAAAGTAAGAAGGGAAGCACTGCATGAAAGCTCTTCTATCACAGCAGGTGCTGGAAATATTCAGCCGGGGCATGCTAATTAGGCATTAGAGTAACACTTTCAAGTCTGGGATCTGATGGTGTTAAATGCATTGTGAAAAAATAAGACTTTGTATGTGAAATATTGCTTTGAGTCCATATATTTGCTGGTTTACAATAAAACAATCAATTACACCTAGAATGCAAGAACTTGCAGTGCCAACACTCTACCACTTTAGTCTGCCTTTGCAGCTTTTTCATAATCGGATACTTCTTTTGCTGTAAGATAGGATGCTGTGTTGGTAATATATGTCAGTTTTTATGGCAAGGTTCCTTGTCACCTGATCCATGAGTTATCAATAGCAGTATTGTTCCCAACTTCAGCATTATTTGAAAGCCACTGTGTTAGAGTAGATGATGGAGGAAGAGGTTCTGGAACATTAATATAATTGATTCACAGCACTTTTCATGGAATCATAGAATGGTTTGGGTTGAAGGGCCACCTTCCACTAGAAAGGCAATTTTTGGGAGGAAGCACATTGCCTTACAGCTCATTCCTTACCTTAAGTAAAGGAGAGTCTATTTTTCTGATCAAATTTAATATAATGATCAGTATAACACCTGGATATTCATTTCAGGTTTGCAGTAAACAGCAAGCTTAGAAACTGACCAATAAAAGCATTAGATTTCCTTTTTAACACAAATCCACAGCTGTCTTATCCTCCTCGAACGGATGCTTAGCAGCTTCCCATTCGCTTTACTATGAGACAGTCAAGTCCATGATACACACACACAAAGCTTGCTAACATTTCTCTAACAGGTTTTCTTTGTATTCCTCACTGGTGACACAATTATTTTCATACAAGACTAAAACTAGGCAAAATTCATATCCATCCGATTGTTTTTTCCCACTGCATAAGAGTGACTCAGCCGTAAGTACCACGAAATGCTGCCTTGCAATGGCAAGGCACTAACAGACGGATTCTAACTCTGTCGGCACACCCAACATGAAGCAAGTTAAATTGAACTGGTTTAGTGATATCCATGTGGGAAAAACATGCTCCAATAGCATTTACCGACTTACTGTCTTTCTAAAGTGCTTTCCTGAATTGCCAATTTTTTTCTTCAAGGATCTTGGTGCTCCTAAAACCGCTGGTCTCCGAAAAGTCTGTTTTGATGACTGAACCTGTCAAGCATGCCTCCATGAGGTTTTCAGGTTTCATCACCACTGTACATGCTCAGATTATTTCATCACCAAAATGAAGTTAAAGATCAGTAGCTCTGTCAGCAGCAGCTGGGATGCAGGGTTGAATTTAATTTCAAACAATCTGGCACCTACCATGCTAACAAACACTCTGACTACTCTATGTTGCTGTCCAGAGTTCTTCAACTGCCTGGAGCAACTGGCACTTACAGGACACCTCTTCACCTGACACTAAAACAGGTTAGTATAACTAAAACCTAGAAATGCAGGTTTGTCACCAGTGATGACAAAAGGTACACAACTATTAACAGCTACATTGTGGAAGTAGAGTTATTAGAGTTATTAGAAGTTATTACTAGAGTTAACTAATCTGCAGTCAAATCTCACCCTAGAGAAGCAAGATACCTGTGTCATTGGCACAGGGAAAAGGACTTCATCCAGTTACACATCCTCAAAAGAATCCAGGGAAAAGCAGAGAGAAAGGGCTACCACTGGATGAAGTAGTGGTGTTCCTTAAATATCAGGTAGGAACAACTTCAGGTGAACTACCCTGCTTGGACACCAGAACATACAAAAGACCTCTGTGCTTCCTTCAGAACATAAATGCTTTTTCAGATGAGCTACACAGCTATAGCCACAAGAACCTAAACTTCAGATACAAGGTTTGCTTCAAGAAGTCATTTTACTGAAAACTTTTCCCCTCAAAGTGGTCAATCATCAAGCAATGGTCCAAGACAAGAGGGCCTATCTGATGTTTTCCCATTCTTGAGTCTGCCAGAGGGCAGAAAGGGGTTGGAAATAATTTTAGCTTGGAGGCGGAAAATACTCTTCGAAGCAGAATTAGCAAAACTATTTTTCTTCTTTCCATAGGTATTGTGAGCTTGTTTCTCTGTTCAGAAGGGAGGTAATCTCACTCCACAAACCCTCATTCAATGAAGACAATTCTGTCATTAAGTAATTTTGCATGCAGACAGCAGGGAGATTAGTATCATTTAATTCCACCTGGAACAGAGGAAAGGCTCTAATTCTACTATCCACCACTGTGAGTTCCTCCATGCATGAGTTTTTAATGTTCTGTAAACTTTTTTTGGAACCTGCAGCCAAATGTGAAATTGTCAAATCTGTGGTGATCCACATCTGAACTTGGATTTTGTCATAAGTAAAATGGGTGTGTTCTGTTCACTGTTGTTACTACCTGCCATGTCTCTGCATCAGAGCATTATCCAGCTACGTGGCACAATTCAGTATGACCAACAGCCCCCAGAGAAAAAGAGACAACTAGAATACAGAAGGGAGAATGTCATGATACGTGTCAGGGATGACATATACTCAGATACTCAGTGACTTCACACCTGCTTTTCTTTTGCCTGCCTTTCTTTACACCAACATCTGAAATCAAAGCAGGAGTCACAAACGCTGTACAACTTTTCCCTCCAATAAAAAAAAAAAAAAATTAAAAAAAATAAGACAGACAGTCCCCTCTTATAGCTCACATCCCAAGCTAAGAATCATTAATACTCTTAATACGTTACTAACTATGCGAAGTCTACAAAATAGTCCTCTATGAAACACGCTTAAACAAACAGCGAATATGAGGATCTCAACGCAGCATTATCAAAGCTGGAAATATATAATCTTAGCCTTTCAAGAAACAAAAGCTATCTCTTTTCCAATCAAAAAAACCCCCAAGATAAATTTTTCTACCAAGCTCCTCACGGAATCCATTAATGTATTTATGAAATCATTCAGCGCTCACCACATGATCTCAGTATACCATCCACTCATCTCGAGCTAACACAGCTGAGGAAGAGAACACAAGCTGTTCTGTTTGCTTCTTTGCACTGCTGTCATGGTGCAGTCTAATGAGGGCATACCATCTTACATTTTCAGAAACACATCCTTGTGCATTTCTAAACTGATAAAGCACCATATACATTTGCATGCATCTGTCTTTACAGATACATATATAAGGCTGAAGTAAAGGAATCATAATTTACTGTGAACAGTATTGAAGAGAGCTTGCACTAGTTTGTATTATGTCTGATAGGCTCAGAGAGCTTAAGAAACAGCTGGATATAGATGAGATGAAAAAGCTGGCAGTTTCTTCTTGGAGGGTAAATGCATAGTCTGATGTGATAAAAGAAAAAACATCCCTCTGTTGCAAATGGGTCACGTATGTATGGGACAGTCACAAATTCTGCACTCGAACAACTGCCCTTCCCCTTGGGCCCTTCAAGGATGAGAAATCATTGTGAGTGATTATCAGAGGCACAGTACTTATCATGACATGGTATCAAAACCTGAGAGGAGTTCACATGCCATATGCACACTACAAGAAGGCTTGGATGTAACCAACTGGATACCAGTAAACAGTGAAGCCTAGAGGTGGGGGGAATTAAAAATAAAATTAAAAAAATATATATTGTTCTCATGTAATACAGCTGGCTTCTACAGAGCAAAAGGTAGTTCTGAAACTTCAGAACTAATGAAGCATGCACAGCCACAGATCCATAGCTTGTCTGTGACTGACTGCAGTGTGCAAAAAAGGTGCAAGAGCAAAGATTAAAGCTTTTCCTATCATAAGGATATCCAAGAAGTCCACCTCTCCCCCTGTTCTCCATAAGTAACAAGTTAAAAGTGAGGTTTTGCTCAGAGGGAACTTCTACAGTCTCCCTCTTCCACCAACTACCTATTTCATCCAACCCTCAAGAATACTGTCTTTCAGCTTCTACTCCTCTCTTAAACCAGACTGAAGTACGCTCACAGGCTCAGATTTATTGCTGGGGGATGGAGGGAAAGCTTAAGTGACACAGATGTTCTCATGTACAACAGGACCATTTCCTTACAAAACCTTTATTCACCTGAGGAATAACGGAGCCTGAGGCTCTAAGTATTTTCTTTTTTGTAAGTCAAGAATAAAAGATTCTAGTACATTATCATATCTTCTACAGAAATATAAGTCCTTCCAGATTTCCTGAACCTGTATCACTAAGCAGAGAGAGTAAAGATCTTCACAGACCTAGAGCCTTCTCTGAGACTTAAGTACACTATAAAGATACTTAAAATTTCTAACAGTCAGCTCAACCAAGCTTGTATTTCAATCACATACAAGTAGGCACAAAAACCCAGTGTCTCAGTAATTCCTAGTTGTTCGATAAGAAGCTTTGGAAATGACCATCCTTCTTTTCCACCTATTTGTACAAGACTAGTTTCCCGTATTACAGATTGGCTACTATTTATCAGCATAGCCATAATTTATTCTCCCAGACCAAAACGAATTTCATACTATTAGCCAAACTTCTAGTAAGTCTTTGCAACCTGCATTTCTTTACCTGTCCTTCTGTGGGGCTGAAGGTTTGATAAACATCAACTGCAAGAATACACTATAGGTCATATACACAAAATTCTGAAAATACGAGCATGAATTATCTAACACTTTTATGCTGATCCTTAAAATGATCACAAATTGAAAACACACAATGGAGAAATCTGTCTTTTCATGTACAAGGAATATCAAAGCAAGCTATGAATGTTTCAGCTAGCTGTGCCCAAGTATCAATTCTTTCATGAATTAAAGCAGCAAGGGTTTTTCTAAACCCTAGAAAAGCACACACTTCCAAACTATTAAGCCAAGAAGTGGCAAGTAAATTGCACAAAACTAGAGACATTAGACTCTGACAGTATATGCAAAAATCTGATACAGGCAATTCTAAACCCCGAAACATTTAATCAGGGACAGCACTGTCAAAATAGTCATTTTCATACTACACTCAGCTGAATTAAATGTAGGCTGCGCAGCAGTAAGCCTTCCCCCCCCCCCTTTTCTTTTTCCGAGTTCATAGCTGATTTTGGTCTTTAGAAGCAGCCAGATAGCAGGCAAGCAAAAATATGGAAGGCTTTAAATGGAATTACTTGATGTGGCAAAACAGTTTTTAGGGACAGGAAGCATTTTGAAGAAAATTGTTTCCTGCTGTGTTAGAAAACTGTATCATCAAGAGAAAAAGTTACCTACTTAGATATTGCTGTTACCCATTATTCTTTTCCCTTACACTATTTGAATAAGCATACATTATTCCTTTTCCTTTGAGTAGCACAAATTAAGTCAGCAGCAAAGTCTGTCCACATTGTCAGTGAAACAACTGACTTGCATTTGGTCTTTTCTTAACATTTTCTTTCTTGCTTTAAAATGAAAACAGTGACTGCACAGATTTTATTTTCTTGTTAGGCAAAGCATTTAAATGAGGTCCTTATCTTTGCCTTTTAAAGTGGTGAGCAAATACCTCTATTCATTTTATTTCATTTTATTTTCCCTTGGGGTTTTACCTCTCTTCCATAGCAGCAAGTGATTTGTGGATCCTTTTCCCTTTGACACATGATTTATTTGGCTCAATTTCCACCGCTTTAGTGTATTCTGCTACCCCACTGCCTTTGAGTCACCAGAATTCCCTGTTGCTCAGCCTTCAATCCTCTGAAAACATCATCCTCCTACCATTGTATTTTGAAAGATAATTTTCAACCCTCTACATTTACACTAGGCATTATGGCATAAGCACAGCTCAGAGCAATTATCCTGAAGTTTCTTCCTTTCAGAAGTAATGATACTTTAAGAATTGCTTTAAAGGAAGGTAGTACATAAGAAAGGCTGCTTTTACAACGTGTCAGCAGTCAACACCAGTATCAAGGCTGCACAACCAAGAACAGTTTTCCCATTACAAGCTGATATTCAAACAGAAATTGTAACATGAACAACAGGCTAAAATAATTCCATCCAACTGTTTGGAAAGGCCTGATGTGGTTATCTGAATCTCAACACCACATCAGCACTGAGAAACACCCGAAACACTAATGCACCAATATGTAGGTACCTTAAAAAGAAGGAAGAGCTGTCCAAATGTTCAAAAGGAAAATAAAGAACAACACCCAGAAGAAAACTGGAGGCTTATCTGAAGAGCCACTTAACTGTACCTCAGCCTACTTGCATATCCTGTTATTTAAAATGTAGCCATCACTTTTCAAGTCCTCCCATTCCATTTTCCTCGCTAAGTCTCCTTGAAAGAGTCTGGACCTGCAGAAGAAACATGTCTTTGACAGTCATGCAATTATTCTTTTTTAAATTGGTTAGGGACCAATTCATCATGCCATTCCTCAAGTGCAGTTTGAAAACCAAGCATGCTTATATACTTTCATGTATAATGGGCACTGAGTAAAGTTAAACTTTCATTTAGGAAATAAATGAAATAAATCCAGCTATTTCTCTGGAGTTAACAGAAAAACATAACCAGCTCAGTTAGCATACCTCAGTTTCATTTCAACAAACATGTTTGCTCCTTTGTGTGTTTGTGCACCCGATTTTGCCTCTCGCACTCCCAAAAAAAACCCCAACCAACCAAAGACCTTCTCACATAAAATTATATAGCGATGTACAATATAGAAGAATCTGGTTTGAACTGTCAAATGGCATTTACTCTGAAATATGGTTATATATGAAAGTCACAAGTATAATGTTTTAGTTGTGGTATGTTGGAATAGCAGGAAAAAATACAGTTAAAACTCTTTCCATTTCCATACACAACTTTTATTGCAATTCCTGTATTCTAAGCGTACAGATACAAATATAAAATGACCCATGACAAACTTTAAACCTGTCCAAATAGCGAATGAGAAATTAATTCAGTATTAGAGCCAAAGTTGACAGGACTTCAACAGGTGATAGGAAGCTTCCCCAGTCCTTCTCCAACAACAACCAGGATCCACCATATTTTTGGTCCAAGATGTATGCTTTAAGTTGGCAGCTGAGTCTATGAACGAGTGTATTTACCCCAGATGTGCAGCATAAACACAGAAGCAATAAAAAGAAGACTCATGACCAAAACTGGAACAGGCCCACTAAAAATAAAGAAAAAAAAAAATGAATTAACATTAAAAAAAAAGTTTGCTTTGTCTAAAGGCCAGTCATTATCAGCCAAATGAACTCATCAGTTCATAAACAACTGTACGAAAAATCTTATTCCATTCCCACAGAAATACCTTAAAGTACATAGAAATGAGATATACATCTCTATCAAAAACTGCTGCTGCCCATTTAAAAGATAGTTTTACACACCCTGTTACATAACTATAAAGCACAAAATAATAATAAAAAAAATAAAAATCACTCATTTTAAATCCATTAATGGTTCATTATTACTCAATGTTGTGAAAACAATCTCTGGTAAATTATCTTCTGTATTTACCACTCAGATAGCCACCTGAGCAGAGATGTAGTCAGATTCAAAAACCAACAGAGTCCTCTAGCGGCTAGTAAAATTTTGGCGTAAGATTCGAATTAGCTGTTTTTTTCAGAGGTTTGATTTCTTTTGGAAACAATGGCAACAGTGGGTGAGAGACAAGGACTTTGTTTTCTTCAGAAAGATATACAGATTGACAAAGTTCACTCCATCATTAAAACATTACCTAAAATGTATAAAATAACAAATTTATTAACCTTTTTCCTTCCCATTATTATACATTGTTTAGAAACTGTGATGTTTTTAAAAGCCAGTTTAATCTTAGCATGTCGAGAGACTAAATCGGCTGTTTCACGCTGTGCTGAGACAAAATTAGGTGCACTTTTACACAATTACATGCACTCAACACTGCTTCATACCACTCACTGCATATAATCTCACTTCTGATTTTCAACACGAATTCTGTTATCCAGCCTGGACTATCCTCCAGGTTACTGTTCATAAGCAGGTGTTACTTGAATACAAAGTTAGAAAGAAGCTGAAAATGGATGGAAACAATTTACTAACATTTTTCTGAGATCATGGTCCACGTATTCAAACGTTCGTAACTGTATTCTTATACTGAGTTTTAAAACTCAATTATTATCTGCCATAGCCTTATCAGGGTATGGAGAACCCTGAACAGACATAAAGCATTTATCAAATAAACCAGTGACAAAACATGCAAAATAAAATACACACACACACATTGACTACATAAGCAACCCCTACCAAGGAGCATGTTTCACCAAGTAACAGAATGTACTTCTCGATCCCCATTGTTTTATACATATTTGAAGTTTATGTTCTCCATAATATAAATCGCAATGATATCAGGTGCCCAAAATCTTATCCTTTACCTGAATTATTATTTAATTCCTTTGAACCTTTAGTAGTAGCAACATGCAAGCTACTCTGACGAAGGCACACGGGAATAAAGGACCACCACTAACCAGAACAGAGCAACACAGAAATGAACAAGGGAGGGTTGTTTGTATGTTTAGTGGCTGTTTAGTTGTTTTGGGTTAAGATGCAGATGACAAAATAAACAGCTTTCCAATACTGACATGTATCTTATTTCCTCCAATCCCAAAGACAACCTGCTGAAACCTTGCCATTCTCCTCCATACACCTGAATCTTCTCAGCACACCATGCAGTTTAAACAGATTCAGGCACCTCTAAGATTTGACACTGTCCATTCTCAGAATGTCTTTCATAAGGTTGTGTACTGTATCACAAGCCCAATTTGACTCTCTACCCACAGGAAACACCGCCAATAGCTCTTCAAGCACGAAAGCCTGAAACAAGACACAGGAACCACAGAAAAGGCAACAAGTTTGGGTTTAGTCTTCTTTGCAAAGTATAAAATGCTCGATCTGAGTTTTTAAGAGAAAAATATTGTATCCCACTCTCAACCAGATTCCGCACAGCTTCCTTTTGCTAATATTACTTTTAAAGGCATACCTATATTGTAGCATCTGGTATTACAGACAAAGGTACTTTCCCGAGGCAAATCAAACTTGCTTGTTCAACATACTCTGTTTCTGATATTGAGTACAGATACTATATGACTAAAATATAATTATGCACAATATAAAATCCTAACTAGCATGAAATAACCTGTTCTCAGGTGGGTTTATGTTGGTTCTTTTTCATAGTAATTTTAAGAGCCCATATTTTGAACAGCATCAGGAGAAAAACGAAACACCATCATGCTAAGCTTTCACACTGCTTTATGCAGTAGCAATCACAAACATTTTTAAAAACTTCAGCTGAAGCACTTTACTGAGGCAACCACAACCCCTCCATAACCTGTTTTTACTTTTAAACCTACCAAACAGGACAAAGAACATAACAATTGGTTGTTATAGAAAAAACATGCATAGAAAAATGCATGGAAATCTGTGAGAAAGAATGCTGCTCCCAAGCCATGGTTCAGAAGGTGTTACATCTAGTGTGATTTGTGAAACCAACTCACTTTTACGGACTTGTTTCTTCTCTTAAGAGCCTGCCCATACAGCTACCCATAGCAGCTTGCAAAAATATCCTCAACCAACCAAGCAAACAACAACAACAAAAAAAAAAAAAAACAAACAACTAAACCAAACCAAACCAAAACACCAAAAACCCCCCAACAACACTTCCAGTGTTCTAAATCCCCAAGATTTGGAACCACTGTGTTGCAACTTAAACAGAAGGGAAAATCTACTTGCTGATCTGCTTGTACTGAAGACTAGAACAATTAAGTGGCCACTTAACATCAAAAGTGATACCAAAGGATTCACAAGGAAACTTACTGAAACTGGTAAAGCTGCTTCAACAGCTTCTATCATAGATCTTAAAAAATAAAAACAAAAATCTACCTAATGATACGAGCACTTCTGTTTTTTTCTCAGTTTGCTTTTATTATTTTTTTTTTTCAATTGAGCTTTAGTGGACCAAACACCACACCAAAGCTATCTGTGTATCTGCACGGATTTGTTCTAGAACACTATTATTGCTCATTGGCTTTTTCTTTTCTCAGACTTGTCTCCTCTTTGGATTCAGAATGGAGAAAGCAAAACCTTTGAAAAACCTTTCTGCAGCAGCAGAACACCACTACTTTGATGGTTTGCTGTAGATTTTGTTTTTTAAAGTCAAGCATGTATGAATATGAAAAAACACATAAGAGCATCAGAAGAAGGATTACCCATGGCACAATCACTAACTAGACCATCACCAGCTCTTCCCCAGATGTTCAGTTTGCGCAGTCAAGAGCAGCCCCCTTGAAGAGCTCCAAAATAAAATACTAACGGATTCTATAAAAAAAACCACAAGCAATAGGGATATTCCTGAGTGTCCTGAGTCTCTTCAACACAGCAAGAACAAGAGGCGATGAAGTATAACTTTACAGGAAGCACAAACACCCACTCAGGGAATGACTTAGCATGCACCCATCAGCTGAAATACATCTTCCACCTTTGTTATCCAAGTATCAGGCTGCAAAGCCGTTTGGGAAACTGATCTCATTGACTCAAACCAGACAAAAAGTAAAAACATAGACTCTCTTTACAGCTTAAGGGACACTACCACCATTATTTGACCATGATCTTGGAATGGTCACCTTGTAAAAACAGATATACAAAATACCAGAATGCTATTTGCTTTGCAAGGTTAGCTAAAAAAATCTATCTTAGCTCTTCAATAAAAACACCTAAGATTCTGCAAGCATGTGGCATATCAGACCTGTTTTCAAAAACAGGTGGGAAACAGGAGGGTGCAGAACCAAAGTATCTTTACATTAAGAAAAAAACCCAAAGCTTTTTATTAAAAGAGAGCAAAACCATACACAAAGATGCCTAAATGCATTGCGACAAGTAACCTTTCCTAACTTTAAAGGGACTGCTTACAGTCTTTAATAACCACTTAAGGTCAGACTAGGCAATTACAAAATATAACTTGTACCTACCTTCTTAAAGCCATTATAACATTAAAACTACCTCTCCAGGCTTACAGATTAAGTAAAATACTTTGTCCTGAATCTATCTAAGCATCCATCAATTCAGCATGCTTCCCCATGCAGACCGAAACACTGATCTTGGTTCAAAGACTGAAAGATTACAGAAGCAGGTGAAACACACGGCCCCCATGCCTGCCACCACCCATACATCCAACTTACACTTTGAGCCCTGGAGAGTCCTCAGTGTAGAATCGCCACATCCCCCCAGTGCCTGTGGATGTGGCACGGCCTGCACTTCTCGTCCCGCAGCTGGCATTTTTCCTTTAGGGGACAACAGAATGAAACAAAGACCAAAACACGTTAGCACTCTGCCAGCTTCTAGCACTAAGTACCCCAAGAGACTCTGCTGAAAGAAGACGCTTGGATCAGCCCATACAGTCAGGCTATGCGCCCACGTAAGCAGAGGGCACGATGGCTGGCACAGCACCGCCTAGGGCTACAGCCAGGTGCACCAAGGCCCGGTGAAGGCTCCCAGTGGAGCTCTGCCCGCGCACCCCGCGGAAGCACACGGCTCAGCCCCTCTGCCCGCCGCCAAGCGCAAAGTACGGCGGCAGAGAAAGAAAGCTGCCCCA